>NC_000078.6:63286299-63586299 GCF_000001635.26 Mus musculus
TTTTTATTACATATTTTCCTCAATTACATTTCCAATGCTATCCCAAATGTCCCCCCCCCCACCACTTCCCTACCAACCCATTCCCATTTTTTTGGCCCTGGCGTTCCCCTGTACTGGGGCATACAAAGTTTGTCTGTCCAATGGGCCTCTCTTTCCGACTAGGCCATCTTTTGATACATATGCAGCTAGAGACAAGAGCTCTGGGGTACTGGTTAGTTCATAATGTTGTTCCACCTATAGGGTTGCAGATCTCTTTAGCTCCTTGGATACTTTCTCTAGCTCCTCCATTGGGGGCCCTGTGATCCATCCAATAGCTGACTGTGAGCATCCACTTATGTGTTTGCTAGGCCCCGGCCTAGTCTCACAAGAGACAGCTATATCACTGTCCTTGCATCAAACGCTTGCTAGTGTATGCAATGGTGTCATCGTTTGGAAGCTAATTATGGAATGGATCCCTGGATATGGCAGTCTCTAGATGGTCCATCCTTTTGTCTCAGCTCTAAACTTTGTCTCTGTAACTCCTTCCATAGGTGATTGTTTCCAATTCTAAGAAGGGACAAAGTGTCGACAGCACATATATAATTCTAAATTGACTCTCTGACATTGTACTACCTACAAGCTCATAATCTATTATCTTTGTAATTTGTTTTCCAGGAACTTTAAAAAATTATGTGTATTTTTGTTCCATGATTGTCCCAGTTTTCTTTTTCTTGGTAGTTTTGAGAAATTCATAAATATAGTCAGCAAAATATGATTATATCGATTCACATTTACTTCTGCTATTCATCCATATACTCCGTCATCCTTCATTACCAACTTAGTATCAGCAGATTTCTTTTCTTCTGAAAGCCCAGTGAGTCTAGTTAGTATTCTTCATGCATGCATCTGTCTGGAGCCTAAGATGGAATCCTAAGTGATTGGCTCATTCCCAGCAAGTGTCTACTATAAATCGCTCCTCAGTGTGTGGTAAGCTTAGGACTACCCTACAAAACAGAGATTGAGAATTTTGACTACCTTAATCTTGTGTACGTAGATAGATAGTAGAATAGTTGCTGTAAGTTCATGGGTGAGACTTAGCCATGTCATGTACAAAAAACAGATTTCACAAGGCCCCTCCCTATCCTCTAGTTCTTGCATTCTTTCTACTTATTATTTTAAATTGCTCCCTGAACCATGGTGGTATTAGTAGTATAAATGATCAATTTAGATATTAAGCTCACAAATTTTCTCCTAGTACCCATAGTTTCTCAAAAACTAGTTAAAAGAAATAGTTTTGTTTTCTGTTTTTAAATCTCATTTTCTTTTAAAAATCAATGTATATTTAGCTCTGCAATTTACAGAATTTTATAATTTTAACATATGTATTTTAAAAACACCAATCTTATATTGCCATCTAATGTGTTGATCATCTTGACCAGCACAAAATTTTTTTTTAATTTTTCTTGCATTTTTTGAGACTAGTTAGACTTGCTATCACAACGATAAATAGTAAAGTAACTGTTTCTTTTTTGAAGAAAAATAAATAATTGCTGAAAGGACCCTGATATAGCTGTCTCTTGTGAGACTATGCCGGGGCCTAGCAAACACAGAAGTGGATGCTCACAGTCAGCTATTGGATAGATCACAGGGCCCCCAACGGAGGAGCTAGAGAAAGAACCCAAGGAGCTAAAGGGATCTGCAACCCTATAGGTGGAACAACAATATGAACTAACCAGTACCCCAGAGCTCTTGATTCTAGCTGCATATGTATCAAAAGATGGCCTAGTTGGCCATCTCTGGAAAGAGAGGCCCATTGGACATGCAAACATATCGCTTGAGCCTTCTTTCGTAAATGTCTGGCAAATGACATAGAGGGAGTTAAATAGATGTAGTAAGATCATCAAGTACAGCTTCCAACTCTGTACTTTCATTTCCTTCTCAAAACAGCAACCACAAACCTGAAAAGTGATCGTATGTAAAGAAAAAGTTCATTTGAATTCAGGATTTTAGCGATTATGGTGTAGGTAAAATGGATTTCTTCTTCCAAATTGTCAGGCTTTTAAAGTCCAGTCACATCAGTTAGATTCGATAAATGACTTTCAATATTTTAAACAGTGGAAGTGCTGTAACATCAATGGAAATAGAAGGTAAATGTAACCTAAATGATTAAGACAAGAAAAATATATTTTTCTAAAGATTGGGAACTAGTAAGTTGAGTGTAAGATGAAATGATCAGTGATTCTATTTCTAATCAGTTTTAATTTTTCAGTTAAATATCAGGTCTGACATCTTGACAGTGCAGAAAGTTTAGTTAAACATGAAGATAGAGATAGAGATAAGAGACAGAAGACAGACAAAGAGGAAAGAGAGATAGTCAGGCCAATAAACAGACATACAGAGTTCATGGAAGATTCATCCATTTAACTTTATGTAAACATCATAACATTCCAGTTGACTGGCTTCCAAACATTGTTCTCACTACACTTAAGGAGAGAACCTTGATATTAAGGCATTTCAACAGAGTAGATAGGACCACAAAAGCCAATCAGAAAAACAAACTGTGATAGAAAAGGAATCACGCATTATTCTTAGGGTAACAAATTCAAGAAGAATAGAGGCCTGGTAACCTGACATATGTTTTCAGATTATGTGCCAAAAATCTGGCCCTAAAAGAAAATGAGTTAGGGGTTTCCATGATTAGAGTTGTGGGCATCTTTGTCTGATTGTGATCTGCTTGATCATATAGAGACTTTTCAAACCAACAAAGTCTCCTGGTGCTTCACAATTAGATTATGTCTTTAAAAATATTATTTATTCATTTATTTTATGTGTGTTTACATGTGTTTACATGGGTTCATATTTAGGATTTTGCGAAGGCAAGAAGAGAACAAGAGGCTTTCTAGGGCTACAGACTATATATACCTCCTGATAGGTACAGGGAATTCAATCTATTCCTGTAAGAGTATAAGTAGAAAGTAAGTTCTGAACTATCACCAGGCTCTTGGATTTTTAAAAAAAATAAAATTCATCAACCTGGTTTGTTGCTAGAATGATTAAGAAGTAATGTCAGGTGAGTAATGGTTATATACAGTTTGTCAACATAAGATATAGCAAACTGGCTGAGTACCTTCAGGTATCTCTAAGTAGTGGATCTGTTGAGTACAGACAGATCCTAAAGGAGTAGCTAAGCTCTTTTCCACCCTTTAGTGATGCTCTGTGCATCTGAGCTGCCAACTGCAGGAGTCAGTGCTACTTTAGCAAAAACAGCCTGTGGGGAGCAGCCCTCACATTCGCCAGATGGCGCTGACATCCTGTGTTCTAAGTGGTAAACAAATAATCTGCACATGTGCCAAGGGTAGTTTTCCACCCCATGTGCTCTGCCTTCCCCGTGACGACAACTCGGCCGATGGGCTGCAGCCAATCAGGGAGTGACACGTCCTAGGTGGAGAATAAGTCTCCTTAAAAAGGGACGGGGTTTCGCCATTCTCTCTCTTGCTCTGGCTCTTGCTTTTGCACTCTTGCGCTCTTGCGCTCTGGCTCCTAAAGATGTAAGCAATAGAGCTCTTGCTCTGGCTCTTGCTTCTTGCTCCTGAAGATGTAAGCAATAAAGCTCTTGCGCTCTTGTGCTCTTGCCCTCGCTCTTGCTCTCTTGCTCTCTGGCTCCTGAAGATGTAAGCAATAAAGTTTTGCTGCAGAAGATTCTGGTTTGTTGCATTCTTCCTGGCCGGTCGCGAGAACGCGTGTAAGAGTTGGTGCTGAAACCCGAGACGAGAAAACCCGGGACGAGAAGACCTGGGACGAGAAATCCCGGGACGAGAAGACCTGGGACGAGAAGACCTGGGACGAGAAATCCCGGGACGAGAAAACCTGGGACGGTTACCATCACCGGCGCAAGGAAGATCCCTCATTCCCGAACCAGAACTGCGGGTCATGGTAATGAAGTGTTCCCGTAAAACAGACTGTTGAGAAGGATCCAGCCTGGATTCAGAACTCCTCAGCTGGGGAACGGTGGTAATGAAGTGTTCCCGTAAAACAGACTGTTGAGAAGGATTCAACTGCGTGGATTCAGAACTCTTCAGCTGGGGAATGGTGGTAATGAAGTGTTCCTGCAACACAGACTGTTGAGAAGGATTCAACTGCATGAATTCAGAACTCTTCAGCTGGGGAACAGGGTACCCGTAAGTATAGCTTTACAAGGTACGTCTGGCCTTGAACTTTCTAACGAAATTCAAGACAGTCTATCAGAAGTAAAGTGGGAAATAGCTTTACAAGGTATGTTTGGCCTTGAACTTTCTCTAGTGTTAGGAGCCTTTTTGTTCCTTTTCACATGTTATCAAGCGGTTAAGGCAGGGCTGAAAATTCTGGATGAAATTCAGGGCAATCTATCAGAAGTAAAGCGGGGAGAGAGAGTAGGAGCAAAGAGGAAATATGGTACACAAAATAAGTATACAGGCCTTTCCACGGGTCTTGAACCTGAGGAAAAGTTTAGGTCAGGTAAGAATACCTGGGGAGAGATTGGAAGGAAGGAAAAGAAAAAAGAAAAGAAAAAAGATCAATTAGCGGAGGTCTCTAGGAGAAGGAGCCTATACTCATCACTAGATGAGCTCAAGGAGCCAGTTCTTAGTAGTTCTGAATCAGATGAAAAGGTTATTAGGGCCTGGAAGGCGCTCTCCCGAGCAGGTGAAGCCACTGGACAACTAACAAAGATCGTCCAGAGACCTCAGGAGTCATTCTCAGATTTTGTGGCCAGAATGACAGAGGCAGCAGAGCGTATTTTTGGAGATTCAGAGCAAGCCGCACCTCTGGTAGAACAGCTCATTTATGAGCAAGCCACACAGAAGTGCCGAGCGGCCATAGCCCCAAGAAAGAACAAAGGTTTACAAGACTGGCTTAGGGTTTGTCGGGAGCTTGGGGGACCTCTCATTATGCGTTACTTCCATTCAGTATGAGAAATTTACTAGGGCAGCTAATTTGTCAAAAAGTCTTTCTCAGTATATGTTACAGAATTGGACGGCTGAATTTGAACAGACCCTTCGGGAATTGAGACTTCAGGTCAACTCCACGCGCTTGGACCTGTCCCTGATCAAAGGATTACCCAATTGGATCTCCTCAGCATTTTCCTTCTTTAAAGAATGGGTATGGGATTGATATTATTTGGAGATACACTTTGCTGTGGATTAGTGTTGCTTCTCTGGTTGGTCTGTAAGCTTAAGGCCCAAACTAGGAGAGACAAGGTGGTTATTGCCCAGGCGCTTGCAGCTCTAGAACATGGTGTTTCCCCTGATATATGGTTATCTATGCTTAAGCAATAGGTCGCTGGCCATTCAGCTCTTGCACCCCACGAGGCTAGTCTCATTGCACGGGATAGAGTGAGTGTGCTACAGCAGCCCGAGAGAGTTGCATGGCTAAGCACTGCAGTAGAAGGGCTCTGCGGCATATATGAGCCTATTCTAGGGAGACATGTCATCTTTCAAGAAGGTTGAGTGTCCAAGTGTCCTTCTCCCCAGGTAAAACGACACGGGACCAGACCAGGACCCCTCTGGGTGATGAGCCTGGGAGGAGGTTATGTGTACGGCTCCTTTACCTGCACACTGGGGATTTGACCTCTATCTCCACTCTCATTAATATGGGTGGCCTATTGCTCTTATTAAAAGAAAAGGGGGATCTGTGGGGAGCCGCCTTCACATTCGCCGTTGCAAGATGGCGCTGACATCCTATGTTCTAAGTGGTAAACAAATAATCTGCACATGTGCCAAGGGTAGTTTTCCACCCCATGTGCTCTGCCTTCCCCGTGACGACAACTCGGCCGATGGGCTGCAGCCAATCAGGGAGTGACACGTCCTAGGCGGAGAATAAGTCTCCTTAAAAAGGGACGGGGTTTCGCCATTCTCTCTCTTGCTCTGGCTCTTGCTTTTGCACTCTTGCGCTCTTGCGCTCTGGCTCCTAAAGATGTAAGCAATAGAGCTCTTGCTCTGGCTCTTGCTTCTTGCTCCTGAAGATGTAAGCAATAAAGCTCTTGCGCTCTTGTGCTCTTGCCCTCACTCTTGCTCTCTTGCTCTCTGGCTCCTGAAGATGTAAGCAATAAAGTTTTGCCGCAGAAGATTCTGGTTTGTTGCGTTCTTCCTGGCCGGTCGCGAGAACGCGTGTAAGAACAGCCGAATGCTAGGACCTTCTCACATGATTACATGATAAGGCTTCTTCATTTGACATTAGAAAGGAATGAGAATCTTATCCATGAATTATATCAGGCACATTTGACAAAATATGATTCTTTTCCCCACATATGCCATCATATAACTGAGATATGCAATGGACTATAAAAATGCTGCTGTACATCCAAATCTTTCACTTTCCATGGCTCAGCTAACAAAAGAACTTAAGGAAATAAGTGCCACTTTGCTATACTTGCTCAGTCTTTCTCCATCAAACATAACAAAGCTCTTCCACTTATGTCCTCTTGTTCAAAGGGCAAAGTAAGCAAGTAATAGGTCTTTGGTATAAGTTTACTAAATGAATATTCAATACATCCTGGGGTGTTTGTCCTTAAGCTTTGTTCTACTTGAGAAAAACTTTCATAAAATCCATCCCTTATGGAAACAGTGAAATAATTTTACACTTTTTTATTTTTAATTTCATATGTTATCCATTGTAATCTATCTGAAAGAAAAATAAATAGTAAAAAGCCTACTTCAAACATTATATTTATGAGGACCATTCTTTCAGGAGTTTCCTATGTCTACTGTCCAGGGCAGTTTACAAAGCTAGTCATATTCTACTCTCCTGTGCCATAGAAACGCAAAGTTATCTTTTCAGATTTGTAGATATATATCTGAAAATATGAGTATATATTGCATCTTTCTCTATATTTTTGAATGTGTATGTTTATAAAGATATGAGGGTTTTCCTCAAAAAGATGTTCTTATCTTTTCAACACAAAACACAAAATTACATTATCTTCTTTTATCTCTTAGCAATTCTCTTATATTTGTTTTAGTTTTCCCAAGTAAAAATGTCCATCCTACCAAAACAATCAATAGACCCAGTGAAATCCATCAAAATTTCAGCACATTTTTTCATAGAATTTGAAAGGGAAAATTTTTAGCTTCACACAAATACAGACAAAAAGCAGTATACTTAAAACAATCTAAATAATAAAAGAACTGTTGGAAACATCACCATCCCTGATTTCAAATTGTTCTACAGACCTATAGTAATGAAAAAAGTATTGTATCTTCACAAAAACAGACATGTTGGTCAATGGAATTGAATTGATTTCACAGACATAAATCTATGCACATATGATTATTGATCAAGAAGCAAGAAATGCACAGAGAACAAAAGAACGCACTTTCAACAAATTGTGCTCTTCAAAGTGGACATCTGAAGGTAAAAGAATAAAAATAGATTCATACTGATCACTCTGTAAAAAAAACTCAACTCCAAACAATCATGACCTCAACAAAATAACAGTCACTGACCCTCAAAGAAGAAAAGGGGGGGAGACAACTTTCTGAACAAAGCATCTTTAGTGTATGCACTAATATTAGCAATTAATGAATGAGACCTCATGAAACAGAAATCTTCTGTCAGAAAAAAGACATTTTTTTTATCTGCTGTAGCAGCACCTATAAAATGGAAAAAGATTTTTACCAGCTTCTCATCTGACAGAAGGCTAATATCCAAAATACATAAAGAAATCAACAAACTAGATATTAAAAAGTGAAAAAATACAATTTAAAATAGGGCTCATATATAAACAGAATTTTCACTAGAGAAATCTGATAGGCTGAAAAACAATGCTCAACATTCTTAGATATTAGGGAAATGTAAGTTAGAACTACTTTGAGGTTTCGTCTTATATCTACCAGAAAGGCTAAGATAAACACAAGTGACAGCTCATGCTGCCATACATATTCTCTAAGGTCAGCATCATCCATTGCTGGTTTGAGCGTAAGCTTATACAGCCACCATACAAATCATTGCGGCAGGTTCTGGAAAGTGTGAATTACACTACCTCAAGACTCAGCTATACCACTCTTGGGCATATACCCAAAGGACATGTCTTTCTTTTTTTTCCATTTTTTATTAGGTATTTAGCTCATTTACATTTCCAATGCTATACCAAGAGTCTCCCATACCCACCCACCCCCATTCCCCTACCCACCCACTCCTCCTGTTTGGCCCTGGCGTTCCCCTGTGCTAGGGCATATAAAGTTTGCATGTCCAATGGGCCTCTCTTTCCAGTGATGGCCGACTAGGCCATCTTATGATACATATGCAGCTAGAGTCAAGAGCTCCGGGGTACTGGTTAGTTCATAATGTTGTTCCACCTATAGGGTTGCAGATCCCTTTAGCTCCTTGGGTACTTTCTCTAGCTCCTCCATTGGGAGCCCTGTGATCCATCCAATAGCTGACTGTGAGCATCCACTTCTCTGTTTGCTAGGCCCCGGAATAGTCTCATAAGAGACAGCTACATCTGGGTCCTTTCGATAAAATCTTGCTAGTGTATGCAATGGTGTCAGCGTTTGGATGCTGATTATGGGGTGGATCCCTGGATATGGCAGTCTCTACATGGACCATCCTTTCATCTCAGCTCCAAACTTTGTCTCTGTAACTCCTTCCAAGGGTGATTTGTTCCCACTTCTAAGGAGGGGCATAGTGTCCACACTTCAGTCTTCATTTTTCTTGAGTTTCATGTGTTTAGGAAATTGTATCTTATATCTTGGGTATCCTAGGTTTTGGGCTAATATCCACTTATCAGTGAGTACATATTTTGTGAGTTCCTTTGTAAATGTGTTACCTCACTCAGGATGATGCCCTCCATACCTAAACCAAAGAAAGATCCAACAAAGATAGAGAACTTCAGACCAATTTTTCTTATGAATATCGATGCAAAAATCCTTAATAAAATTCTCGCTAACTGAATCCAAGAACACATTAAAGCAATCATCCATCCTGACCAAGTAGGTTTTATTCCAGGGATGCAGGGATGGTTTAATATACGAAAATCCATCAATGTAATCCATTATATAAACAAACTCAAAGACAAAAACCACATGATCATCTCGTTAGATGCAGAAAAAGCATTTGACAAGATACAACACCCATTCATGATCAAAGTTCTGGAAAGATCAGGAATTCAAGGCCCATACCTAAACATGATAAAAGCAATCTACAGCAAACCAGTACCCAACATCAAAGTAAATGGAGAGAAGCTGGAAGCAATCCCACTAAAATCAGGGACTAGACAAGGCTGCCCACTTTCTCCCTACCTTTTCAACATAGTACTTGAAGTATTAGCCAGAGCAATTCGACAACAAAAGGAGATCAAGGGGATACAAATTGGAAAGGAAAAAGTCAAAATATCACTTTTTGCAGATGATATGATAGTATATAGAAGTGACCCTAAAAATTCCACCAGAGAACTCCTAAACCTGATAAACAGCTTCGGTGAAGTAGCTGGATATAAAATAAACTCAAACAAGTCAATGGCCTTTCTCTACACAAAGAATAAACAGGCTGAGAAAGAAATTAGGGAAACAACACCCTTCTCAATAGTCACAAATAATATAAAATATATCGGAGTGACTCTAACTAAGGAAGTGAAAGATCTGTATGATAAAAACTTCAAGTCTCTGAAGAAAGAAATTAAAGAAGATCTCAGAAGATGGAAAGATCTCCCATGCTCATGGATTGGCAGGATCAACATTGTAAAAATGGCTATCTTGCCAAAAGCAATCTACAGATTCAATGCAATCCCCATCAAATTTCCAACTCAATTCTTCAATGAATTAGAAGGAGGAATTTGCAAATTCATCTGGAATAACAAAAAAGCTAGGATAGCAAAAACTCTTCTCAAGGATAAAAGAACCTCTGGTGGAATCACCATGCCTGACCTAAAGCTTTACTACAGAGCAATTGTGATAAAAACTGCATGGTACTGGTATAGAGATAGACAAGTAGACCAATGGAACAGAATTGAAGACCCAGAAATGAACCCACACACCTATGGTCACTTGATCTTCGACAAGGGAGCTAAAACCATCCAGTGGAAGAAAGACAGCATTTTCAACAATTGGTGCTGGCACAACTGGTTGTTATCATGTAGAAGAATGCAAATCGATCCATACTTATCTCCTTGTACTAAGGTCAAATCTAAGTGGATCAAGGAACTTCACATAAAACCAGAGACACTGAAACTTATAGAAGAGAAAGAGAGGAAAAGCCTTGAAGATATGGGCACAGGGGAAAAATTCCTGAACAGAACAGCAATGGCTTGTGCTGTAAATGAGAATTGACAAATGGGACCTAATGAAACTCCAAAGTTTCTGCAAGGTAAAAGACACTGTCAATAAGACAAAAAGACCACCAACAGATTGGGAAAGGATCTTTACCTATCCTAAATCAGATAGGGGACTAATATCCAACATATATAAAGAACTCAAGAAGGTGGACTTCAGAAAATCATATAACCCCATTAAAAAATGGGGCTCAGAACTGAACAAAGAATTCTCACCTGAGGAATACCGAATGGCAGAGAAGCACCTGAAAAAATGTTCAACATCCTTAATCATCAGGGAAATGCAAATCAAAACAACCCTGAGATTCCACCTCACACCAGTCAGAATGGCTAAGATGAAAAATTCAGGTGACAGCAGATGCTGGTGTGGATGTGGAGAAAGAGGAACACTCCTCCATTGTTGGTGGGATTGCAGGCTTGTACTACCACTCTGGAAATCAGTCTGGCGGTTCCTCAGAAAATTGGACATAGTACTACCGGAGGATCCAGCAATACCTCTCCTGGGCATATATCAAGAAGATGCCCCAACTGGTAAGAAGGACACATGCTCCACTATGTTCATAGCAGCCTTATTTATAATAGCCAGAAGGACATGTCTTTCTGCGATAGAGACACTTGCTAAACTATGCTCATTGCTTCTCTATTCATAATAACCGGAAATTGGAACCAACCTATATGTCCATCAACTGAAGAGCAAATGAAATGAGGTGCATTTATACAATGGAATCTTTTTCAGCAATTACAAAAAGATTAATCCAAATGGAATTCAAATAGATAGTCATGTGGTGATGTGGAATGGAAGAATCAAGCTGGGAGGGGAAAGGAAAAGGGACAAAAGAGGTAATATGGGGAGAGAGAGAACGAACATTAAGTAAGAGTTGTGTAAGTGTTGGGAGCCGCCCCCACATTCGCCGTCACAAGATGGCCCTGACATCCTGTGTTCTAAGTGGTAAACAAATAATCTGCGCATGTGCCAAGGGTATTTTTCCACTACATGTACTCTGCCTTTCCCGTGACATCAACTCGGCCATGGGCTGCAGCCAATCAGGGAGTGATGCGTCCTAGGCGAAGGATAATTCTCCTTAAAGGGGACGGGGTTTCCGCCATTCTCTCTCTTGCTTGCGCTCTTGCGCTTTTGCTCTCTGGCTCTGGCTCTTGCTCGCTTGCTCCTAAAGATGTAAACAATAGAGCTCTTGCTCTGCGCTCTGGCGCTCTGGCGCGCTGGCGCTCTGGCGCGCTGGCGCTCTGGCTCCTAAAGATGTAAGCGGGGGGCTTTTTCGTTTTTGGGGCTTGGGGCTTGCGCTCCTGCTCCTGAAGATGTAAGCAATAAAGTTTTGCCGCAGAAGATTCTGGTTTGTTGTGTTCTTCCTGGCCAGTCGTGAGAACGCGTTTAAGAGTTGGTGCCGAAATCCAGGACGAGAAAATCCGGGACGAGAAAATCTGGGACGAGAAAATCCGGGAAGAAAAAACCCGGGACGAGAAAATACAAGAAAACTCGGGACGGGAGTTAACCATCACCGGCGCAAGGAAGATCCCTCATTCCGGAACCAGAACTGCGGGTTATGGTAATGAAGGTTCCCGTAAAACAGACTGTTGAGAAGGATTCAACTGCATGAATTCAGAACTCTTCAGCTGGGGAACAGGAGTACCAGTGAATACAGCTTTACAAGGTAAGTCTGGTCTTAAACTTTCTAACGAAATTCAAGACAGTCTATCAGAAGTAAAGTGGGGAATAGCTTTACAAGGTACGCCTGGCCTTGAACTTTCTAACGAAATTCAAGACAGTCTATCAGAAGTAAAGTGGGGAATAGCTTTACAAGGTATGTTTGGCCTTGAACTTTCTCTAGTGTTAGAAGCCCTTTTGTTCCTTTTCACATGTTATCAAGTGGTTAAGGCAGGGCGGATTCTGGACTAAATTCGAGACAATCTATCAGAAGTAAAGCGGGGAGAGAGAGTAGGAGCAAAGAGAAAATATGGTACACAAAATAAGTATACAGGCCTTTCCACGGGTCTTGAACCTGAGGAAAAGTTTAGGTCAGGTAAGAATACCTGGGGAGAGATTGGTAGGAAGGAGAAGGAAAAAGAAAAGAAAAAAGATCAATCAGCGGAGGCTTCTAGGAGAAGGAGCCTCTACTCATCACTAGATGAGCTCAAGGAGCCAGTTCTTTGTAGTTCTGAATCAGATGAAAAGGCTATTAGGGCCTGGAAGGCGCTCTCCCGAGCAGGTGAAGCCACTGGACAACTAACAAAGATCGTCCAGGGACCTCAGGAGTCCTTCTCAGATTTTGTGGCCAGAGAGACAGAGGCAGGCTCTTGCAGCCTACAAGGTCTTATTGTCCACCCTGGAGTTGTAGATCAGGATTATAAAGGGGAACTTCAGGTTCTCTGTTCTTGTCCTCAAGTTGTCTTTTCTATATCACAAGGGGACAGAATAGCTCAACTAATAATTTTGCCAAGCCTACATGGCTGTTTTCCTTCCTCTGGTATTCCTTGAGCCGCCAGAGGGATTGGTTCTACTGAAAATGATTCTGATTACTTAATAATGTCTTTAGATTGTTGTCAAATTTTATCTACTCATGTAGGGGTAAACCCTCGTGGCGTCAGGCCATTACAGGTCTGACAAATGGATGTCACGCATATTTCCTCCTTTGGGAGAAATCAATATTTACATGTTTCTATTGACACCTGCTCTGGTGTAATGTTTGCCACACCTTTAACAGGTAAAAAAGCCTCACATGTGATTCAACATTGTCTTGAGGCATGGAGTGCTTGGGGGAAACCCAAACTCCTTAAGACTGATAATGGACCAGCTTATACATCTCAAAAATTCCAGCAGTTCTGCCGTCAGATGGACGTAACCCACCTGACTGGACTTCCATACAACCCTCAAGGACAGGGTATTGTTGAGCGTGCGCATCGCACCCTCAAAGCCTATCTTATAAAACAGAAGAGGGGAATTGAGGAGACTCTACCCCGAGTACCAAGAGTGTCTGTGTCTATGGCACTCTTTACACTCAATTTTTTAAATATTGATGTTCATGGCCATACTGCGGCTGAACGTCATTGTTCAGAGCCAGATAGGCCCAATGAGATGGTTAAATGGAAAAATGTCCTTGATAATAAATGGTATGGCCCGGATCCTATTTTGATAAGATCCGGGGGAGCTATCTGTGTTTTCCCACAGAATGAAGACAACCCATTTTGGATACCAGAAAGACTCACCCGAAAAATCCAGACTGACCAAGGGAATACTCATGTCCCTCGTCTTGGTGATGTCCAGGGCGTCAATAATAAAAAGAGAGCAGCGTTGGGGGATAATGTCGACATTTCCACTCCTAATGACGGTGATGTATAATGCTCAAGTATTCCCCTGCTTTTTTACCACTAACTAGGAACTGGGTTTGGCCTTGATTCAGACAGCCTTGGCTCTGTCTGGACAGGTCCAGACGACTGACACCATTAACACTTTGTCAGCCTCAGTGACTACAGTCATAGATAAACAGGCCTCAGCTAATGTCAAGATACAGGGTGGTCTCATGCTGGTTAATCAACTCATAGATCTTGTCCAGAAACAACTAGATGTATTATGGCAAATAGCTCAGCTGGGATGTGAACAAAAGTTTCCGGGATTGTGTGTTACTTCCATTCAGTATGAGAAATTTACTAGGGCAGCTAATTTGTCAAAAAGTCTTTTTCAGTATATGTTACAGAATTGGACGGCTGAATTTGAACAGATCCCTCGGGAATTGAGACTTCAGGTCAACTCCACGCGCTTGGACCTGTCCCTGACCAAAGGATTACCCAATTGGATCTCCTCAGCATTTTCCTTCTTTAAAGAATGGGTGGCATTGATATTTTTTGGAGATACACTTTGCTGTGGATTAGTGTTGCTTCTTTGGTTGGTCTGTAAGCTTAAGGCCCAAACTAGGAGAGACAAGGTGGTTATTGCCCAGGCACTTGCAGCTCTAGAACATGGTGCTTCCCCTGATTTATGGTTATCTATGCTTAAGCAATAGGTCGCTGGCCACGCAGCTCTTATACACCACGAGGCTAGTCTCATTGCACGGGACAGAGTGAGTGTGCTTCAGCAGCCCGAGAGAGTTGCACGGCTAAGCACTGCAGTAGAAGGGCTCTGCGGCATATATGAGCCTATTCTAGGGAGACATGTCATCTTTCAAGAAGGTTGAGTGTCCAAGTGTCCTTCTCTCCAGGCAAAACGATACGGGAGCAGGTCAGGGTTGCTCTGGGTAAAAGCCTGTGAGCCTAAGAGCTAATCCTGTACATGGCTCCTTTACCTGCACACTGGGGATTTGACCTCTATCTCCACTCTCATTAATATGGGTGGCCTATTGCTCTTATTAAAAGGAAAGGGGGAGATGTTGGGAGCCGCCCCCACATTCGCCGTCACAAGATGGCGCTGACATCCTGTGTTCTAAGTGGTAAACAAATAATCTGCGCATGTGCCAAGGGTATTTTTCCACTACATGTACTCTGCCTTTCCCATGACGTCAACTCGGCCATGGGCTGCAGCCAATCAGGGAGTGATGCGTCCTAGGCGAAGGATAATTCTCCTTAAAGGGGACAGGGTTTCCGCCATTCTCTCTCTTGCTTGTGCTCTTGCGCTTTTGCTCTCTGGCTCTGGCTCTTGCTCGCTTGCTCCTAAAGATGTAAACAATAGAGCTCTTGCTCTGCGCTCTGGCGCTCTGGCGCGCTGGCGCTCTGGCGCGCTGGCGCTCTGGCTCCTAAAGATGTAAGCGGGGGGCTTTTTCGTTTTTGAGGCTTGGGGCTTGCGCTCCTGCTCCTGAAGATGTAAGCAATAAAGTTTTGCCGCAGAAGATTCTGGTTTGTTGTGTTCTTCCTGGCCGGTCGTGAGAACGCGTTTAAGATGTAAGGAGTACTATGGAAACCTAATGTATTAGTGCTTTTTGTAATATTGGCTTGGGATGACTGCACTGGATGCCAGGTAGTCTTCAGTCTTTAAACAGTAGGAACTAGCTTTAATACGAGTCAATAGATACCTGACTATGACTATTGTAACAGTATTTTGGTTTGTAGTATTGTTAAAGTTTAGTTGTCTTATTTTAATGTTTGTTGTTTTTGTTGTTGTTACTGTTTGATGTTATTATGGTTGTTTGGTTTGGTTTGGTTCATTTGTAGTACCTATGAAAAATATCAAATTGAAAGCACTAGTTTTGATTTAAACTTATTTTTCAATTTGGAAGAAGACATGTGGAACACAGGAGATGCACAAACATTCACAAGGGTAATGTACCTAAAGAGTGTGATGATTTGTTTCTGCTCAACTCAGTGAATGGCACTATTAGAAGGTTGGTTCTGTGGGAGTAGGTGTGTCTCTGTGCATGTGGGCTTTAAGACCCTCATCCCAGCTACCTGGAAGACAGTATTCTGCTAGGAGCCTTCAAATGAAGATGTAGAACTCTCAGCTCCTCCTGAACCATTCATGCTTGGAGGCTGCCATGTTCCTGCCTTGATGACAATAGACTGAAACTCTGAACCTGTAAGCCAGCTCCAATTAAACATTGTCCTTATAAGAGTTGCCTTGATCTACCATCATAGTATCTATTATCATCAGTAAATCCCTAAGACAAGAGTTAAAGTTAAAATTAAGAAATACAGCAAAAGGTATCTGTCTTATAATTGTGGTTTAAATACAATGACAGCCTTTTGTATAAATTACCTAGAATATATTCATTTTGATTAATATTAACACCTTAATTTAGCCCATACCCCATCATCATTAAGTAAAATGTTTATAAATGTAAATTACATCAGTTTTGTTTGATATATTTGATCAAAATTTCCATACTACTACTGATGTTCTTTCCATCAGTTTTATGGATTTCTGAGAGAGAAATGTTAAAGTCCCAAACAATAATTACTAACTTGCCTATTTTTAACTTTTCTATTAGATTTTCGTGTTATAACATGCACAGATAACTTTGAATTTTATTCATTTATTTTTTTACCATTTTAACAAATAATGAAGCTTGAGAAAATTGAATTCTAGTGACGTGTATTATTTAAATCCTGCATCTACCCAACATGCTATTTTTTGTCTTGATATTTATGGGTTTGATTTAGGGAACTGTTTTCATATCAGTAGTGAGCAATATACCTTTTCTAACATGAAGATGTTTTGCATCTGTTCTGTCTAACACAGCAGACACCAATTGGGCTCAGCTCTTGGAATATAGCTAATCCAGACAAGGAAATGAACCTTAAATTAGCTTTTAATAGCCAGGATCCTAGCTTGCAACAGCTGCCATTTGTTTAGGCTTAGAACACCACCTACCTACCTTGGCAATTTATGTTAGAAGTACTTTTTAATTTTAAAAATTTCTCTCCTTCACAGTAGAATAAAGTAAGATGAATTTTCCATTTATATAACCTAAATAAATAGACTGTAATGAGTTCTAACATTTTAAAGTACTTTTTCATTTCTCAAACTTGAACTGATGTTGAAAGCCCAGCTTTCCGTCTTTCTTCCTTTGTAGAGATGTTTCTTGGTAGCTAAAGATTGTGCACTGGAACAGCCTTTTTTTTTTTTTTTGTGAGTTCTAAAACACTTTATACAGTGGTATGATGCTGTGCATTTGAATAAAATCTTATCCTGATTTTATAGAGAGATCTGGTCGCACTCACCCTTCTAGGAAATGCATGTAAAGATTGAGTTAGCAATGTTATTCAGAGGGCAATGATTGTGAAACACTAGGTGCAGGAAGCAAGAGAGACAGGAAACCTAGGCATTAAACACAATCGAAAACCCCTTATTTGGCCACCAGGGACGTATGTGAGGCAGATCTCAAAAGGAATCATACTTGAGACAGAAATTTTCAGGACTACATTTTTGATGGATTTCAGTGCAGAGTGGAGGACACTCTGCAGTAGTAAAAGCTCAGGGTAGTGACTCAGACCTCTAGAAGGCAAAGCCTGGGGCTGCTCATCTATAGCTGCTATCAAGTTACTTTTCAAACCATACACATATTCCAGTCTCAAGAGAAATCTTTCACCAAGATTTTTGCCCAGATATTATTTTGAATTCCTACCCAATCTTAATCATTGTCTTTTGAAGCTCTGGTCTTTATAAACCTTTGGGATTGTACAGTTTCTCAGAGAAAGGGACTTTGTCATTAGCAAATTGTGATCTTTCTGTAAGTCAATATGTCTTATACTAGGATATTGGTTTTTTATCCAATATTAACATACTACTCTAGGAACTTAGACTGGAAATACTTAATGAGGACACTGATGTTTTTATTTGATACTAACATGCTAAGCAAGAAACTTAATCTGGAAACACAACATGTATGCTAACATGTTTGAAGCCTTATCATCTATCGTGAAAATAGAAGGAAATTTACCTTTAGATAAGGGAAGACAAAAGAAACCAAAACAAAAATAAAACCACAACAACAAAAACAGAAACAGTGTGAAAACAGAAATAAACCAAACACTTGTTTTATTTTATATTTAAGATATAATTTTAAAGGAAGATGGTGTATTCCATAAAGTACTTGCTGCCTCTGGCTTCCACATAAAAGTGTACAGACAATCCCATATATTGTGTGTGCATGCACACACACACAAACGCACACACAACACACACCTCATACTTAGTTTATTTTGTGTGGCTTCAACTTACAAATAAAGGTGAATTTAAACAATTGAATATTATTTCTAAAATATAAAAAAGCAAATCTCCATATTTTATTTTTTTGTGTGTTTTACTCAGCACTAGGATGGAGAATGTAAGAGTGCATTTTTTTGGTACATAATGTAGCACACAAAGATTGGAAAGTAGCAGCACAGATCTCTCTAGGTCAAGTGCCACAATCAATTTAGTATGACATATTCACAGACACCATGAATAATGTTTAAGATATTGTAATGATCACTAGCCCATTTTTAGGCAAAAGTGTACAAAAATATTACCTATAAAGGATGTATTCCCTTTTGTCCTGTCCTCTCACACTAAAAATAGTCTATTGCTAGGCTTTAAACTTTCTAATATAGAAACCTAAGTAGATTTTTGAGATGATGGGTGGTTTTAATTAATGTATTTGGTTTTTCAAGACACTGTTTCTTTGTATAGCCCTGGCTGTTTTGGAAGTCACTCTGTAGGCCAGGATGGCCTCGAACTCAGAAATTCACCTGCTTCTGCCTCCCAAGTACTGGGATTAAAGGCGTGTGCCACCACTGCCTGGCTATTTTTTATTTATTTATTATTTATTTATTTATTTATTTTTTGGGGGGTATGGTAGTTTTGAAACTAGTAAATCTTGAGATTGTAGTGAATTAAGTCATTTCCAATTTATGAAGCAAGACTTATAACCTAGGCCAACACATATCTCAGTGGGTAAAGCAAGTGCAGAAGAAGTTAGACCTGAACTGAATCCTTAGGCCAAACACAAAGGTGAAAGGAGAGCGCTGACACAATAAACATGTTCTCCGAGAGCCAAAATGTGTCATTCAATACACACAGCCTTTCATATCATACACAAATAATAATAGGAAAAACATTTCAATCATGAAAATCACTTGGTGTTTCATTTTTAACTATGTGTTATATATTTGACATTCTGATTTTAATATATAGTCTTTCTGAATTTCACTTATGCATTTAATACATTTATATCATAACTGTCTACCTATTCCAAGCCATCAACCCTGCTCAGCCACAAAATACCCCCCTAAAAAATTCATGTCACCATTCTTTTCTTTTGCAAATCTTATGCAGATAATCATATTGCTGTGAGTTCATGTTTGTACTTTCCATGCCATGTCAATAAGGTACCATTTAGAAACATCACTCTTAAGGCTAGATGTGAGAAATTGCCTTTACAGAATGCCTGGCCCATATGTGTGTGCCAGCATGTGTGTGTGTGTGTGTGTGTGTGTGTGTGTGTGTGTGTGTGTGTGTGTGTAATATGGAGGCCAAACATTCCATATTCACTATCTGTATTCCTACTAATTGTGAGGCTCTCTATTAACTACCATAGCTGAAAAGCATAGCTATTTTTTCTTCCCAATTTTTTATTAGGTATTTCCTTCATTTACATTTCAAATGCTATCCTGAAATTCCTCTATTACCCCAACCCCTGCTCCCCTACCCACCCACTCCCACTTCTTGGCCCTGGTGTTCCTCTGTACTGGGGCATATAAGGTTTGCAAGACTAAGGGGCCTCTCTTCCCAATGATGGCTGACTAGGCCATCTTCTGATACATATGCAGTTAGAGACACGAACTCTGGGGGGTACTGGTTAGTTCATATTGTTGTTCCACCTATAGGGGTGCAGACCCCTTCAGCTCCTTGGGTACTTTCTCTAGCTCCTCCACTGGGGGCCCTGTGATCCATCCAATAGCTGACTGTGAGCATCCACTTCTGTGTTTGCCAGGCACTGGCATAGCCTCACAAACGACAGCAATATTAGGGTCCTTTCAGCAAAATCTTGCTGGCATATGCAATAGTGTCTGCTTTTGGTGGCTGATTATGGGATGGATCCCCAGGTGGGGCAGTCTCTGGATGGTCCATCCTTTTGTCTCAGCTCCAAACTTTGTCTCTGAAACTCCTTCCGTGAGTGTTTTGTTCCCAATTCTAAGAAGGGGCGAAGTGTCCACACTTTGGTCTTTGTTCCTCTCGAGTTTCATGTGTTTTGGAAATTGTATCTTGGTTATTCTAAGTTTCTGAGCTGATATCAGTGTGTACAATCAGTGTGTACAAGCATAGCTTTTTTGATGAAGCATGGGTGCTGCACCAAAATGTGTGTGTAAAAGTATATATTTAGAGGGCAATTTGGTGCTATATCTACTTAACAAATTGAGAGTAATATATTTTTCTACTATGACCTCACCATCTATGGGTTCTTAGACAGGATTATGAACTGAGGTTAAGTTCCCATGTGTGAGTTTACCTTAACTCCATCATTGAAGCAGTTGTCTCCCGACAGAACATTTACTGCCAATATTTCACCAATGGACATATCTTGCCAAGTTAATTGCTGTTCTAAATTGCAGGGGTCAGAGATGGGTAAAAATATTGTTCTTTTTCGCTAGGAAGTTTGCATGGCCACTTCAAGTGCGTTGAATTCTAACCAACAGGGAGGAGGTTCCTGGTCTATTAGCTTGACTTTTTCCACTTTGGGTGAGATAATTGTGACATCTTCAGCAATACATTTCACCATCAAATTCTACTCACTATTGATATCAGTGTGGAGATTCTTCAAAAAACTGGAAGTATGTCTATCATATTAATGATGCTTAAAAACATTACCCATTTCGTACGTGATACAGGAACAGTAGGTTTTCCTCTTTTCAAATAAAACAAAGAGCATAAAATAGCTCATTATTTTAAAAAAAAAAAAAACCTCCCCTTTGCTTTTTTCATTAATCAATGTTAATTTAAATCCTCATGTCTTCAAATATAGTTTTACAATAATGAAGGAACATTTATAGGTATTAAACAAAAATTTGTTATAAAACATAAATAAACTTAACAAGTAATATCTCCAGCACACACATATTTTTCACTATAAATTTTATTTTCTAAAGCAATGCTTTGCTATGCTCAAAAATTTCATTGGTCTAATCCATATTATGTACACACACTATTTCCATGAATATTGAACACTCATTAATCTTATAAATATGTTTGTTTTAGTTCATTGGAATGTGTGTGTTACCATTTAATTTACTACAAATAGGAATGCTACAAGATTCAATGTATAATTTTTGATACTTGCCAGATATGTCATAAAATCAGTTTTATAAGCTCATGTATGTGAAAAAACTATAAAGAAACATTTAGAAAACTGGCAAAATTGTGAAAATAGCAGTAAAACACAGTAGACTACATGTTTAATTCAAATTTAATAATATCATTCTCAGTACTGACTTGAACATACATTTTAGTGAAAGTTTATATAAAATACTACATGAAGCATTACAGATACAAGACAAATATGATTTATTTCCTGTTACTAGTTTTCTAGCTAATATTTTTGTACTTAAATATTAAATGTCTAGCACTGACTAGGAAAATATAATCCATAGAGTTATTCTGAAATGGATTAATCATTCTTTATTATTTTAACACCGTGCTTGCTTTTGATATTACAGAAAATATTTTTATCCATTCTTTAATTTTCATTCTTAAATTCTATAATGTATTATTCAATTTTTACTAACCTTTGCATTTATTTCTTGTTTTGAATTTGCTTTTTTAATTTATTATTTGGAAATCTCACATCAACCACTCTGAGCTCACTCAGGTCCCAGTATTCCCATGTCTGTCCCTCCCCCAGGAACTCCCTATGTACCCCAACCACTCCCACCTCCCAAAAAGAAGGAAAAACACATGTCTACTCTGTTTCTTTATACTCACTGCAGCAGGGTCAGATTCTTAATGGCCAGACCCCTTGGAAGGATGACTCTTTGTCTATCTGCCTCTACATCAGAAGCCATTTACTAAGGAGAAGGGACAGCTTTCCAGTGAGGGGCAGGTATAGCTCTCAAACCTTATCCCACTGCTGGTGTATATATGTATTGCAGATTTATATTTTATATTAAATTATATTTTCAGTATTTTTCTGACAAATGTGTATCAGTTTTCTTACATTTAAAGCTGTTTTATATCAAATTATTTCTTTGTGCTCACCACTAGTTATTAGAGATTACTAATTGCTGACCGAACTATAATACTTCTGACAGTCAAGCAAATATTCCTTTTTAGAACCTTTATTTTAGGATGGAATGATATCTGTTGTTCTTAGAAAAACTCTGTAGTTGAAGCTCATGTTAATTGTTCATAATTTGGACATTTTTATGCTTAGTCTAATTTTACAAGTTACTAATTTGAAGATTTGCTTTGCTGAAAAATATTTTCCTCTTTCTGAAATATGTACATTACTGAAAACTTCAAAAAGAGTGAAAGTGTGTAAATATAATTATAATACTGAACTGTGTATGCTAATTTAGTAACATCCATGTATATATTTATTACTTATGTAATTATTTTTTTCCTACACAGTTTACATAACAAAATTCAATGTTTTTTTTTTCACTTTGGTGAATCCATTTATTTTCTTTTACTTTAGGATATTTCAAACTTCACTTCAAATATCAATTGTAAAACATTATGTTTTAACTCTATTTACATAATAAAAATTATAAAAACCTTTCTGATCAATTCTGTGCCTATTTTTCTGAAAAACAATGCATGGTTGATCAAAATATAATGTGAATTATAAGAGGAAATGTATTAACTCAGGTAATGATATCTTATTATTTTAGTGTATCCAATCACATTTCCTTATAGCTTTCCATATTGAACATATTATCTTTGACATTGAGACATTGACATTGACATTGAGGTTGTCTAATTTTGTTCTCTACTCACTTTTCTCCATCTATTCATATTCCCTATGACTGTGTGAATACTCATTAATGTAATTTTAGTAGATAATGCAATCCTGGTTTAAGCTTCTAAAATGCCCTTACATGATAGATTCAATATTATAATCACCAAGTCATCAGTGAGATAGTCATAATTCAATATTTATTGAATATTTGTAAATATGATTGGTCAACAAAGCTACCAAAGGTAATTTTAATGCAATTTTAAAATATTATTAAAAATAATTAACTAGTACATAATTATAACAAATTTTGTTTTCCTCTATAATCTATCAGATAAATAGTCAATATTACTATACTTTTTCCACTGGTTAACACCTCCACTTACAGAACTACCCTGTTAAGCATATTTGAGATTACATAGTTCTCTTTTTCTATTGTCACCTTCCTTGTCTTTCAATCCAATCCAATATATTAAACAGTATAGTACAAAACTATTTTGAATCTAATTTCAGGAAAAATAATAAATTGACTTTGATTTTACAATGTATTCACCAAAGAGACTTAAGAGTTACAAATATGTTTTAAGAGTATACTCTATGCTAAATCTCTAGACACGTTCCTTCTAATTGGCAATGTAGCCTGCACATCTGAAGCTTTTAAAGAAGCTAGTAACTACAGAGAGACATACATATGTTACAAGTGTCACTGTAATTTTTTCTTGATCATGCTAACACTTTAAGACAGTCTTGATACTTTCATTTAGTAGATCTGAAAATATCCATAACTCATGAGCTTCTTGGCAATGTAGGTAATAGATCAAGCAACATATATAATATACATGTCTTAGTTTGTTTGTCAGTTCCTAAAATTAAATACCTGGATAGCAATGTAAGAGAGAAAAAGGTTTATTTTGGCTTGTAGTTTCAGAAAAAGTCTATTATTGAGGGGTGATAAGCCAATGGACAAAGGAAACTAGATAGCAGTGGTCAAAGGGTAACTGCTTACAGTGCCTTGAATCTCAATAAACAAAGAGAAAAGAGGAAGTAGGGCTGGGCTAAAACAACCTTGAGTCGTATCCAGTGACCCACTTCCTCAAGCAATACCCTGTGTTCTATAGGTTCCACAATCTTTCCAAATACAACCAGCAGTTGGGACACAGTAGTAAGGATGAAGCTAAGGAGTACATTTCATAATTAACCTAAAGCAACAACAACAAAATATTATTGAAGGATAGCTTCAATTTTCCATGACTGGTCTAGACAGCAGAGCATCCTCTAGAAGGAAAGACAACATTTAGTATCTTAAAACTAACCTAATTAACATAAAATATATTTACTTGATTTAATAGGAACTGTAAAAGTAAAAATGGTCATTGGTTGGTGGAGAAGAAATTTCTGGCTTCTTTAGATATTTTCTTTAGTTCTGTCATGTGATGTTTTTCTGGAAACTGTCTTATGAGAATATGTTTATGTTGAAGCAGACACATCAGATGATGTTTTGCAAAGAACAGACATGTGGTGTTTTTCTGGAGGCAGCCTGGAAAATGGGAATTTGATGCTTTGTTATAGTGATGCTTAAGAGAACATGTAATGTTTTGAAAGGATATAAGTATTGCCCAATGGACAGTAGGTAATGATGGATGGCATTGTTAATCCATGTTATTATTTGCTCATAATTGTTGAGCTTTGATCTGACTTGGCTTTGCTGAAAATGCCGAGGGGCATTGGTACAGTTTACCATTCTTTGATCATAATTCTTTGTCATGGCTTTATAAAGAGAAAAACAAACAAACAAACAAACATTTTGGTGGTTTTTCAGCCGCTTCTTGCTGCTTCTGCAAGCACAGGCTGACTGGCAGAGCCTCGCAGTTTCTTCTGGATAAACAAGCATTGCAGATTCAAAAATGATGCTTGCAAAGTGATCAGGCTGCTGCTATTGATTCATATAAACTCTATTGCTGATATCCTGACAACACAGGCTGGATTTGCTCTAAAATATATTTCCAAACAGTTCTACATCCTCCTTTGCTATATTAATCTTTCGTTACCACTACCTCTGGTAACTAGTGGGCTAGAAGGTACTTTAAATTATTTAAGAACCCTTATTAAAAGTAGGTTTTTAAAACATCTAAGCCTACATGTTGGAACAAGGGAAAGATACAAGAAATGGGATATTGGAATACATTATATATTTTAATATTTTATGAGAAAATAAAGATTAATAAAAGATTAAGATTTTCCAGGGAAATAAAGTAGCCAAAGACTATATTGTCATATCTTTGTTTTCTCTTTTCAAAAGTACATAAATAAATAAATAAATAAATAAATAAATAAATAAATAAATATATATCTGGGCTTATTGAGATTTGCTTTCAGGAATGTAGATAAATAAGATCCATATAATCTGCAACCCTATAGGTGGAACAACAATATGAACTAACCAGTACCCCCTGGAGCTCATGTCTCTAGCTGCATATGTATCAGAAGATGGCCTAGTCGGCCATCAGTGGAAAGAGAGGCCCATTGGTCTTGAAAATTTTATATGCCTAAGTACAGGGGAACGCCAGGGCCAAGAATTGGGAAGGGGGAGAGTTGGGGGGGAGGGCAAGGGGGACTTTTGGGATAGCTTTGGAAATGTAAATGAAGAAAATACCTAATTTTAAAAAAGGGGGGGAGGGAGACACAAGATGCTAAAAGGGAGGTGAAATGTTTTACCTGGCATTAAACTCAGGAAGTAAACAATGCAATAGCTTCAGGAAGTCACTTAAACTGACTAGATTCATTAGGCCCCTCCCCTGCAACAAGTATGTAACAGTTGGGACTGCTATGAGACACTTGCTGACCAACCAAGCTGCCTAGGAGGAGCAGAGAGCAGCTAAGCTGTCTGAAAGTGGCTTTGCCCAGCTGAGATACATGGAAAGGATACTTGGCATTCTCTTGAAACACCTGAAGGCTGTGCAGTTGGCTCTAGGTTTTCAGCTTTCATGTGTTATCACCTGAGGGTGGCCTTTTGGGGAAGCAGCTGTTGTTGAGTTATTTCTGCTCCTACCTGTAACTCTTCCCACATATTCTTGGAAGAATCCCTGTATTACTTAGTGGTTTCTGGATCCTCACTTTGGTCTATCATTGGTTCCCTACCTAGGGTGACTAGGCATTTATCCATGTATCCACAGGAAGAGTTTCCAATAACACACCAACAGTCAAACACTATCAATTGTTTTTTTTTTGTTTGTTTGTTTTGTTTTTTGTGGTTATTATTTAATCTGCTCTTCTCTCATCACAGTAACTTGTGCATCTTTCTGTGTTAGTACATAAATATATCTATTTCTTTTAAAACTGGTAAATGTTATCCTGATGTACTATAGTTTAGTAAACTGCCATTTGTTTGACTCTCCAATTGTTGCAATACATCCATGAATGAAGCTGTCTGCGACTTTGTGAAAAAACTCCAAGTAAACAAGACAAGAGTATTGTGAGCTCTGTTCTTCCATAACATGGGCAATTCTTGAAATGTGCTTTTGAGCCCCTCCCAGGGCTCAAAATATAGGAGTAGATAGGAGTGAGCATACTTGATTATTTACTACAGCTGGTTATTGTTACTAATTTATATGCCTGTTTGGAAAAACATGCTTTTGCCATATGAAGCTTGTCCTTGTGGATGTACAACTAAGTTGATTCATCTTAACTTTCAGAGTATAAATTGTCTGATGCTTTGAATAAAGGTGGCTATTGCACGAGAAAAAAAAATAAGGTCCTTGTAGAATATTTGAAATGACCTGGGAGTAGAAGATAATGGAGAACAATATTAATCTTCCTTACAATATATGAAGTCAAGTGTATTACCAAAGATTATTTGTTCAGAAAAGGTTAATAATTCATCTAAAAAAATAACACAACCAACATACAGTAGAATGAGTGGACTCTCAGGGCAAAACAGTTTAATTACTCAAAAAGCAAATGAATATTAACCTATATACCAATCTAACTTTGACTTAAAGAAATGAGAAGTTATCTCCAGCATAACTCTTAAATTTAAGGCATAGCAGCAATCCCTACAAAGACCTCCCTTAGGTTGACTTTTAGGTAATATAGGATAGTAATAGTGTTTTATTTTGATTTCATTTTAAGACAGAGTGTCACTCTATGGACATGTTTAGCCTAAAACTTGTAGACATGACTAGTCTAAAATTTTCAGAAATGTGCCTGCTTAGCTGGGATTGAGGCATGTGCCACTTGCATGAAAGTGGGATTTTGTTGTTGTTGGTTTGCTTTTCTTTCTATTCCTTTGTTTTTATATCAGTAACTAATGGCAAACAACTCCTAATTTAGAAAATGTATATCACTTATACCAGGTTACTTTGAAACCATATGTAAAAATACACCTTGCAAAATTTTATTTATCTATATTATATCCCAATATTAGCTCTGGTCCCCTGCCAATACTCCCTCAAACAGATCCTTCCACTACATCTGCATCCTCATCCCCTCACACACTGCACCTACCCTTCCTCCCCTCCTAGGCATATCAAGTCACTACAGAACTAGGTGCACACTCTCCCACTGATTGAAATAACCTGAGTCCTGGATGGCTTGTATATCTAGAGAGAGAGACAGAGACAGAGACAGAGACAGAGAGACAGACAGAGAGAGAGACAGACAGAGAGACAGAGACAGACAGACAGACACACACACACACACACACACACACACACACACACACACACACAGATAGACAGAGACAGACAGAGGCAGAGACACAGAGAGAAATGGAGACAGAAAGAGAAGCAAGCTTATTTCTGTTTACATTTTTAGTTCGAGTCAATGAGATAGTTTGTCTGAATAAATATATCTTTTATAATATAGAAAATAAAAGGTTTAAAAATTTTAATTTATTTATTCACTTTACAACCCAATATCAACCCCCTCCTCCCAGTAACCCCTCACTCAGATCCTATCCCCCATTTCTCCCTTCTCTGAGGATGGTGAGATTCCCTCTGGGTACCCCTCCCCACACACATATAGCCTCCACCGCTGGCACAACAGTCACTTCAAGGACTAGCCTAATCCTCTCCCACCAAGGCCAGATGAGGCAGGAGAGTTTGGGGAATGGGATACACAGGCAGGCAGGCAAAAAATTCAGGGACAGCCACTGCTCTAATTGTTGGGGAACCTGAATGAAGGCTAAGCTGCACATCTACTACATATGTGCAGTGGGCCTATATCCAGTCCTTGATCACTCTTTGGTTGGTGATTCAGTTTCTGGGAGCTCCCAAGGGTCCAGATTAGTTGATTATGTTGGTATTTTTGTGAGGTCCCAGTTCTTTTCAGTTAACTCAATATTTCCTCCAATATTTCCTAAAACTTTCCTAGCTCCATTGAGTATCTCGCTGTGGGACTTTGCATCTCTTTCCAATGGCTGCTGGGTGGAGCTTCTCAAGACGACAGTTATGCTAAGCTCCTGTAGGCAGGCAAAAGATTCAGAGACAGCCCTTGCTCTAGTTGTTGTGGGAATGGCATGAATACCAATCTGTGCATCTGGTACATATATGCAAGGGGCCCAGATCCACTTGTTCTCACTCTTTGGTTTGTAGTTAATTTTGTGGGAGCCTGCAAAGGCCCAGGTTGGATTTCTTGTGGGAGCCATGTCCTCTTCTATTACCTCCATTTTCCCCCCAACTCTTCCATAAGACTCCCCTATTTCCATCTAATATTTGGTTTTGGGTCTCTGCATCTATTTTCTTTGACTGCTTGGTGGGGCCTCTCAGAGAATTGTTATGCTAGGCTTCTGTCTACAAGCATAACAGAGTGTCATTAATCGTGTCAAAGATTGGTGTTTGCCCATGGGATAGGTTTCAATTTGGGGAAGTCATTCATTGGACATTCCCTCCATCTCTGCTTTTTCTGTGCCTCTACAATCTTGTAGGAAGGTCACATTTTGGGTCAAAAGCTTTATGGTTGGGTTGCTTTCCTGACCCTCCACTGGGAGTCATTAATTAAAAAATGGGGTACAGAGCTAAACAGAGGATAATCTTCATTGAAATCTTGAGTGGCCAAGAAGCACTTAAAGAAATTCTCAATATCCTTGGTCATCAGGAAAATACAAATCAAAATAACCCTGATGCTGGTGAGGGTATAGAGAAATAGAAACACTCTTCCATCGCTGGTAGGACTGAAAACTTGTACAACTACTCTGGAAATCAGTTTGGTGGTTACACAGATATTGGGAATCGTTCTACCTCAAGACCAAGCTATACCACTCCTGGGCATATACCCAAAATATGCTCCAGCATCTCACAAGGACACTTGCTCATCTATGTTCATAGCAGCTTTATCCATAATATCTAGAAACTGAAAAAAAAAAAAAACCAACAACTAGATGTCTCTTGGTTTCTTTGCACAATAGAATACCACTCAGCTATTAAAAACAAAGACAACATGAATTTTGCTGGGAAAGAGAGAGAAATAGAAAATGTCATCCCAAGTGAGATGACCCAGATCCAAAACAATATGGATATGGTATGTACTCACTTAGTGAGTATTAGTCCTAAAGTACAGGTTAACCACACTATAATCAAGATACCCCAAAAAGCCAAATAACAAAGAAGGTCGAAGAAAGGATGGTTGAGTCTTCCTCAGAAAGAGAAATAAAAGATACAGGAGGTTGGTGGAGGGAGAGTAGAGGGTAGGAGGTGACATCCAGAGGGGAACAGAATGGAATGTGGCATTAAATGTACAGAGAGAGAGAGTAGAAATTTCCAGGGGTGGTTGAGGGAGCATTCACTAGGACATGGTGGAGGCCTGAGATATATGGAGACTCCTGGAGGCCTATGGAGGTGACTCTACCTGATATTCCTAGCAGTGGGAGATATGAATTCTGAAGTAGCCAGTTTCTGTAGCCAGGAAAGACTCCCCAAACTCACTTTTCATTTTTAATTTTTCTTCCAATAGAGAAGTTAGGTCAAGGACTGAAGGAGCTGAAAGGATTTACAATGCCATAGGAAGAGTAACAATGTCAACCAGCCAGACCCCCCAAAGCTCCCAGGAACTAAACCACCAATCAAAGAGTACACATGGGCATACCTATGGCTCAAGCTGGGTATATAACAGAAGATTGCCTTGTCTGGAATCACTAGGAGTAGAGCCTCTTAGTCCTGTGGTGGCTTGATGACCCAGGGTAGGGGAATGCTAGGGCACTGAGGCAGGAGTGGTGGGTGATTGTCTTTATATGCCATCATAAAGAAAGGGGGAGTGGGAAAGGGATAGGGGACTTTTGGTGGGGAAACTGGTAAGGGGAATAACATTTGAAATGTCAATAAATAAAATAACCAATAAAAATGAAGAAATATTTTAAAAAATTCTTCCCTAATATTGTAGACTCTCTCTTTAACATATGATTGTTATTGTCATGACTGAAGAACTCATACCTTTTGAGCTATTGAGTACCAATCTTATTAATAAAGCTTATGATCCAATATGTGTTTCTCCCTAGGTCTCATACTACAGTAAGACATTTAGATATTTGTTTCTTAAGTTATATTAAACGTACTACTCCCTGTACCAAATCCTAAAAATTGGTAAGTTCCATCTACCCTCAGAATAATACTCCAAACATGAGCACAGTCAGCTACATTGTGCTTTATTTCTATAACCCATAAAGTACATCTAAGTACCCTCTATTTTCTTACTGTTACACTATTTTCTGCCTTCACTGGTAAATACTTACATATCATCAACTTTGTGAATCTCCCTTTCCTTTTAAAGGACACAATGATATTGTCTTATGGTTTACATATCATTTTTAAATGAGAATTCCAGTTGATGTTTTTTTCCTATAAACTATCTGCTATTGCTAGTGCTTCCTTTCATACTAAAAACAGCGAAATGTTCCATAAAAATAAGAATATTTGCCTTCTTTTACAGAAGTGAGAGCAGAAATATGTGTCATAGTGGAGAGGGTCAATTTATTTTTTTTTCAGTTATTAATTGACTTTCAACAGGAAACCATGATATATATAGATATAATATATATCAAGCTATGATATATATTATGTATATAGAATCAAAATATAAATCTAAATATAATTAAGATACTGTCTTAGAAGAAAATAAGACATATTTTCTAAACTTAGTAGAAATGTGTCAAACTAAGAAAGATTACAATTGCTAAAATTAAACAACACATGAGATGTCTGGAAAAAACATAGTCTATACATGCTGAATGGTAAAATTGCACACATAAACACAGATATCAACATGCAGTTACATGAGGTGTGGCCATATGAAATGTTTGAACCTTTTGAAAAATAGACTTAAACTGAGATAAGAAGAAAGGAGAATAGAAAGAAACCAGTTTATATGAGGATGTGAGTAAAGGGAAAGACAGATAAATATGAAGTTGAGGTAGTCAAAAGGAGGAAGTCACAAATTGAAATGTAAATGGCAATTTTAGTGGCACCTAAATGTACCAGGGCATCTTGATGGAAGAACTGGAGATTATATTCATATCTGCAATTCTATGATGTCATTCTGACTATCAATATGGAAAATTCATAAAACAATTTAAACAAAATAGTCTCATATTGTCTCTAATGGATTCTTGATGACAAAACAAATGGCTGAGTAAAAGGATGGTTAAATTATAAAAACTGAATTCTCCCAATGCAAATATTTTTAATGAAATTAATAAAGTCCCTTTAAGAAAATATATTGCCAGACAATGGTGGCACATGCCTTTAATACTAGCACTTGGGAGGCAGAGGCAGGCAAAGAAAAAAAAAAGAAAAATAAAATAAAATAAAAGAAAGAAAGAAAGAAAGAAAGAAAGAAAGAAAGAAAGAAGGAAAATATATTAACTGTGTTTATTGTTTTTGCAGGTAAGACCTTTCAACAAAAACAAACAAATGAACAAACAAAAGGACAAGCGTTCCTTGAAGTTTCAGTTTAGATGCTAATATTTTATATCATGATATGAGTCTCTATATATTAACTATTTGGATGTGCAAATCGTGATGAATTTGGAAAAATGCGTAAGGAGTTTTGGGATATATAACCAAATAATAACTAAAAATCAAGTGAAATGAATTTTAAGTATTTATGGCAGTATTTGCCTTACATATCAAGTGTCTGCTCTCAACTTTAGCTCTAAAAGCAGTGCAAGCACACCTTGTCCTTTGCATGTGGCATGCCACGGGCAAGACAGCAATGAGGCTGTCTATACTAAAATTGACATTGCAATTACTCTATTTTATGAAAACCCAGTTTACACTGTACAAATATTTTCACTTTCATGAAAAGTTTATGCCATCACTATCACAAACTTTATATGATTCTGCTGCCATTCTTCAGTACCTAAGTATGTCTTTGGATGTGCTGTGTGAAAGTGTTTTATTTTTAAAATTGCTGATTGAGTTGCTGACTTGAATTTCCTAAAAGATCAGTAAATGAATGTTGGGATTAGATAAGAACATAAATAACAACAGTTTTTAATAAGAATTCAAATATATACATTTCTATTAAATATATTCAATGTAGTATATAGTCACAATTATTACATTTTTATGGACACTTATTTTCATAAAATAAATACTGATTATAATTTCTTTTCCCACAGGTCCTCCAACATCCTCCCCACCTCCCACCATCCAATTTCATGCCCTTTTTCTGTTTCTGAGATAAAATTCTTAGAATAGCATTAGGTTCATTTTCTGTTTCGCCTGTACTGTTGGGCATAGGCTTGTCCTTAAGTGTTGTTAATATACTCAATGAGACTTCATTAAAGGAGGTTTTTTTGTTTGTTTCTTTGCAAGATATCTATTGGAGATAGTTTCTTCATTAGGAATGGAATCCAGTATTCAATCACATCCCTCAGTCCTGTGCATCCATCTGGCTCGGACTTCTGCCGGCCCTGCGTAAAAGGAATTAAACATATAAAAGACACATAATCCAGGTCTTTTATTTAAAAACTGTAAGCATAAATTGGGCATGTTTTGGAGCTATTTTCATGTACATTTTGGCCACATGCCCCTTGTTAGTTGCTGTGTTTCTTAGCCATGTGGTGACGATCCACCTCCTCTCATAGCAGCCTCCTCCTCCTCCCTTGGTCTCCTTATTTTTCTCCTCTTTTCTCTACCTGAATCACAGATCCCTGCTAGGAAACTGAAAACCTATACTCAGCTCACCTAATATAAGATTGTAATTCCAAGACTGTTCACAATAAATAGCAATTCAATACATCAATGTTGAGCTTCTCTATTGATTTAGATACTTGATTATCAGAAATATCAAAAAAAAAAAAACCCACCATAAACTAAGAATGCTAGTTTTGAGAATTTTAATAAAGCTGATGAATTTCTGTAGTAATAGTTCTGAGTTATTTATGTGTTTTACTTTCCACTATTTTCTAGGACTTCTAAAATAAATCTATTTCTGCTTTTGTTAAAATCAAACATTAGCCTTAATTCCATACCAAAGAATAATTTCATGTATTGATCGGATCTACTTAACTATGCAGTACAAGTGGAAATCCTGGGGCAAAGAAACAAATAAACACAGTGAAACATCTGTCTGAAGGCCTTAGCCAGGTCTTGAGGCAGTGAAATTTCCTGCAACAAGAAAGGAAATAAACCAAAAGAGCAAATTCAATAGCAGAACCTGCTTCTTTCCTTGAAGCAGCTCTGATTTCCACAGGAAAGGTCAATGTGTAAGCTGTGAGAGAAGTTGCTTACAAAAGCTGGAGGGGACAAAGGATGCTCACCTTAGACCAAGGAAGCAGAGCCAAGAAGCACACATGCTTGCTGTGTACCATAAATGCAATTTTTGGAATGATGACAACAGAAAAGATGCAATTCTTAGCATAGACTCAGTCCTGCCAAGAGCTGTCTGACAATGTAGGAAGGATTATTTCAGGAGGAAAACAAAGCAATTATGAAATTAGCTAAGTTTAAAAAAAACAAACCAGGGGGGAAAAAACAGGCATTAAGAAAAAAATAAAAAACAATGATGTCATTTGTATCTACTTGATGACTGTATTTTCACTGACTCTTCAAAGACCTACTGTTACTCATTTCTCTGGAAAATATATACTTAAAATAAAATATTGTTTCTGTGCAGATTTTAATTTATTTTTGTCTGTCATTCTTTGGATATTTAAACCTAGACGTTTGCAAATGTTTTCAGCCAGTCTATAAGTTGTCTTTAAGTTTATTGGCTTATATGCTGTTCAAAAGCTTTCTGACATAATATTACTTATCTATTTTTGTCATTCATTCTTGTGAATATTCTCTTTTTATTTTATTTATTTATTTATTTTAACAAAGAATAGTCTTTAATAAAATGCCAGGTCCAAATGCCCAGTTGCAAAAAACCAAAAACCAACAATTAATTTCTTACTTCATTCTACACACTAAAGTAAACCCCATATTTTACAAGATCTAAAAATTAAGCTAATGAAAATGAGGAGCACTGCACAAGGATTAGAAAAGGCCCTATGTAAGACAGACAGCTGGACAGCGGCCGTTTTTATTATGAAATAAAGAAAGCTTGTACCCTTCATTCCGGCATGGCTACTGCAGGGCACTGCTTTCTGCTAACAGTAATAATGCAAACCATAATTTCTTTTTTTTTTTTTTTTTTTTTTTTTTGTTTGGTTTTGGTATTTTTGTTTACTTGCTTTTTGCTTTTTTTTTTTTTTTTCATTTTTTTTTATTAGGTATTTAGCTCATTTACATTTCCAATGCTATACCAAAAGTCCCCCTTACCCACCCACCCCCACTCCCCTACCCACCCACTCCCCCCCTTTGGCCCTGGCGTTCCCCTGTACCGGGGCACACAAAGTCTGCGTGTCCAATGGGCCTCTCTTTCCAGTGATGGCCGACTAGGCCATCTTTTGATACATATGCAGCTAGAGTCAAGAGCTCAGGGGTACTGGTTAGTTCATAATGTTGTTCCACCTTTAGGGTTGAAGATCCCTTTAGCTCCTTGGGTACTTTCTCTAGCTCCTCCATTGGGAGCCCTGTGATCCATCCATTAGCTGACTGTGAGCATCCACTTCTGTGTTTGCTAGGCCCCGGCATAGTCTCACAAGAGACAGCTACATCTGGGTCCTTTCAGTAAAATCTTGCTAGTGTATGCAATGGTGTCAGCATTTGGAAGCTGATTATGGGGTGGATCCCTGGATATGGCAGTCTCTACATGGTCCATCCTTTCATCTCAGCTCCATACTTTGTTTCTGGAACTCCTTCCATGGGTGTTTTGTTCCCTCTTCTAAGGAGGGGCATAGTGTCCACACTTCAGTCTTCATTTTTCTTGAGTTTCATGTGTTTAGGAAATTGTATCTTATATCGTGGGTATCCTAGGTTTTGGGCTAGTATCCACTTATCAGTGAGTACATATTGTGTGAGTTCCTTTGTGATTGTGTTACCTCACTCAGGATGATGCTCTCCAGGTCCATCCATTTGGCTAGGAATTTCATAAATTCATTCTTTTTAATAGCTGAGTAGTACTCCATTGTGTAGATGTACCACATTTTCTGTATCCATTCCTCTGTTGAGGGGAATCTGGGTTCTTTCCAGTTTCTGGCTATTATAAATAAGGCTGCTATGAACATAGTGGAGCATGTGTCCTTCTTACCAGTTGGGGCTTCTTCTGGATATATGCCCAGGAGAGGTATTGCTGGATCCTCCGGTAGTACTATGTCCAATTTTCTGAGGAACCGCCAGACTGATTTCCAGAGTGGTTGTACAAGCCTGCAATCCCACCAACAATGGAGGAGTGTTCCTCTTTCTCCACATCCTCGCCAGCATCTGCTGTCACCTGAATTTTTGATCTTAGCCATTCTCACTGGTGTGAGGTGGAATCTCAGGGTTGTTTTGATTTGCATTTCCCTGATGATTAAGGATGTTGAACATTTTTTCAGGTGCTTCTCTGCCATTCGGTATTCCTCAGGTGAGAATTCTTTGTTCAGTTCTGAGCCCCATTTTTTAAGGGGGTTATTTGATTTTCTGAGGTCCACCTTCTTGAGTTCTTTATATATGTTGGATATTAGTCCCCTATCTGATTTAGGATAGGTAAAGATCCTTTCCCAGTCTGTTGGTGGTCTTTTTGTCTTATAGACAGTGTCTTTTGCCTTGCAGAAACTTTGGAGTTTCATTAGGTCCCATTTGTCAATTCTCGATCTTACAGCACAAGCCATTGCTGTTCTGTTCAGGAATTTTTCCCCTGTGCCCATATCTTCAAGGCTTTTCCCCACTTTCTCCTCTATAAGTTTCAGTGTCTCTGGTTTTATGTGAAGTTCCTTGATCCACTTAGATTTGACCTTAGTACAAGGAGATAAGTATGGATCGATTCGCATTCTTCTACATGATAACAACCAGTTGTGCCAGCACCAATTGTTGAAAATGCTGTCTTTCTTCCACTGGATGGTTTTAGCTCCCTTGTCGAAGATCAAGTGACCATAGGTGTATAAAATAAAAAATAATATAAAAATAAAAAACAATGATGTCATTTGTATCTACTTGATGACTGTATTTTCACTGACTCTTCAAAGACCTACTGTTACTCATTTCTCTGGAAAATATATACTTAAAATAAAATATTGTTTCTGTGCAGATTTTAATTTATTTTTGTCTGTCATTCTTTGGATATTTAAACCTAGACGTTTGCAAATGTTTTCAGCCAGTCTATAAGTTGTCTTTAAGTTTATTGGCTTATATGCTGTTCAAAAGCTTTCTGACATAATATTACTTATCTATTTTTGTCATTCATTCTTGTGAATATTCTCTTTTTATAATAAATCATTGACCAGGACTGAAAATCTTTGCCACCCCCCACTTCTTTGAAGCATCTTAAAGTTACAAACTTGATCTGTTTTTATATGATTTTTTGTATAATGTTCTAAAATTGGCATTCAATTATATTCTATTGTAAATGGATTTTAAACCCTAAACATTCAGTTGAAATTTAGTTGGTGACAGATAGAAATATATATATATATATATATATATATATATATATATATATATATGTCAGACATAAAATTACTTTAAATTTTTTTATGTTTTAATATTCTCTGTTTGTCATATGAAACTATTATAATGTATTTTGTTAAGTGTATTTGGTAATACCCTTAAGAGACTGCAGATCATTTTGATGTGTTCTTGGATTCTTTTTTTATTATTATTAGATATTTTCTTTATATAAATTTCAAATGATATCCCGAAAGTTCCCTATACCCTCCTCTCTCCCTGCTCCCCTACCCATCCACTCCCACTTCCTGGCCTTCCCCTGTACTGGAGCATATAAAGGTTGCAATACCAAGGTGCCTCTCTTCCCAGTGATGGCTGACTAGGCCATCTTCTGCTACGTATGCAGCTAGAGACATGAGCTCTGGGGGTACTGGTTAGTTCATATTGTTGTTCCACCTATAGGGTTGCAGACCCCTTCAGCTCTTTGGGTGCTTTCTCTAGCTTCTCCGTTGGGGGCCCTGTTTTCCATCTTATAGATGACAGTGGAGGATATCATCCTTAGTGAGGTAACCCAATCACAAAAGAAGTCATTAGATATGCACTCACTGATAAGTGGATATTAGCCCAGAAACTTAGAATGCCAAGATATAATTTGTAAAACACAAGAAAATCAAGAAGAGGAAAGACTAACGGGTGGATACTTCATTCTTCCTTAGAATGGAGAACAAAATACCCATGAAAGGAGTTACAGAGACAAAGTTTGGAGCTAAGGCGAAAGGATAGACTATCCAGAGACTACCCCACCCGGGGATCCATCCCATAATCAGCCACCAAACCCAGACACTATTGCATAGGCCAGCAAGATTTTGCTGAAAGTACTCTGGTATAGCTGTCTCATATGAGACTATGCCAGTGCCTGGCAAATACAGAAGTGGTGGAAGAACACACTATGTAATTCTGACAGAGTATTGAGGAATAGAATACATATGAAATAAAGTGCTTAGAAATAGGAATCAAAATAATGACAATCACAAGAGAGGGAGAAAATAGTTTTATTATACTACTTAAAACCTCTGTTCTTGATTTAGAAATTATTAAATATCATCAAAATTGGGTTAAAGTATTCATATTTATGTAAAGCATACTTAACCATAGTGTATACAATAAAGCTGCCATTCGGTTACTGACTAAGGCAACCTTGTCACTCCTAAATTTTACACAACTGCACATATTTGGACTTTGATATAAATATGTTCATAAAGTATAATTGTTTCCTTTTATTTCTAATAATCAGATTTCACTTTGATTTGCTTTAACTTTTACAAAATATGAACTTTACTTTCCAAACTCAACCATTTTAATAGACCTTGTCATCATTTATCTTCAAAATATCATCATCCTCTCATTTCATCTAAGTTCATCTTTGATGAAATTGGACATCTTAAATATCAGTACACAGGATACATTTTAGAAGCTATTGTGTAATGAAAGCTTTGGTATTGAAGAGGATAAATCAGGATGGTTTTAAGTTTTTTATTAACAAGCAGTTGCATTATTATTTAAAAATCTAAGAAGTAAGACGTTTCCATCCCTGGATTCACAGTGTTGCTACTAAAGGTGAAACTAATTTTCTATTCATATTAACAAAGAGACCTTTGTTATTTTCTGTACTCTCAGGAATAAAACACCTTTTGGAATTATCCCGTATTGAAGCAATGATCACAGGATGGAAAAATCACATGTAGTTACAAATAATAAGACCCTTATAATACTATTGTATTACTAAGGGAGATTAATTTGTCAATTTAAGTAAAAAATGCTCTCAGAGAAATTTAATCATTAAACTAAACTAGGCACATTCTGACACTAAATTCAAATCTACAGAGACAATTGTCACTCTGATAACGACCCTCTGCTCCTTAGGAAATCTAGAGGTGCTGTTGTGACCATTCACTAAGAGGTATTTCAATGCAAAAGTAGAACCAAATATTCAAATTGCTTTAAAATTATATAGTTGCACCGTATTAATTAGCTCATATTAAGCAATAAAAGTTACTAAGTCATGGATGATAATGAATAGAATTATGCACTACTTTTTAATCATAATTATTTTACTGCAAATTCATAATTGGTTTTAGAAATATACCATGTATGAAAATTAAGATCAAACCAAACAAAATAAAATATATAACTTTTGTTTCCACTTTTCCTGTAACTCAAAGAAGATATTTATTATATAACAAAATAATTTAGAGATATTCAGTTATCAAAACCATTTAGATTACTTTATTTTGGTTACAAATCATTTTACACTGTTGTTTCTATAGCCTCATAGAAGTTAAGGCCAAGAAAATTATTCACAACTATAAAAGCAGAATCTGTAAAATACTTGTGGTGAACTCTTAAAACCTGAGTTTCGTTGTCAAACCCTCATGTTTCAGCCTACAGTACTTCTGTATTCCCAGCACTGAAAATGTAGAGAAAAGTAATGCTCAGAAGTTATTGGCAAGACAGCCTAACCAAATAGGAAATCTCCAGGCTCAATCAGAGAATGTGACCATTCATAAACTTGTGAAGACTAGTCGTGGAAGATACCAAATGTTGGCCTCCGGCCTATAGATACTCATATAGATTTAAAACTGCACACAAATATTCATACGTATAAATTAGTTCCCAGAATATGTGAAAATAAAAGGAAAGAATGCTGATTAAGCCATTTTATGGTTGAGAACAATGGAATATTAATGGTTATGTCTAATATTTGAACTCCATGTATCTGAACTGTTGTGTACATTTTGTTTCAAAACATAGAATCACATTTTCTGTATCCATTCCTCTGTTGAAGGACATCTGGGTTCTTTCCAGCTTCTAGCTATCATAAATAAGGCTACTATGAACATAGTGGAGTAAGTGTCCTGGTTATATATTTAAGCATCTCTTGGGTATATGCCCAGGAATGTTATAGGTGTGTCCTCAGACATTACTACATCGAATTTTCTGAGGAACCTCCCAACTGATTTCCAGAGTGGATATACTAACTTCCTCACCAGTATTTGTTGCCATCTGTGTTTTTGATCTTAGCCATTCTGACTATTGTGAGGTGGAATCTCAAGGTTGTTTTGATTTGCATTTCCCTGATTACTAAGGCTGTTGAACATTTCTTTAGGTGCTTCTCAGCCATTTGTTATTTCTCAGTTAAGAATTATTTGTTTAGCTCTGTACCCCATTTCTTAATAGGATTATTTGGTTTTCTGAAGTCTAACTTCTTGATTTCTTTGTATATATTGGATATTAGCCCTATTTCGAATATAGGGTTGGTAAAAATCTTTTCCCAATCAGTTGGTTGCTGTTTTGTTCTACTGACAGTGTCCTTTGCTTTACAGAAGTTTTGCAATTTTTTGAGGTCCAATTTATCAATTCTTCATCTTAGAGCATAAGCTGTTGGTGTTCTGTTCAGGAATTTTTTTTTTTTTTTGGTTTTTTGAGATAGGGTTTCTCTGTATAGCCCTGGCTATCCTGGAACTCACTTTGTAGACCAGACTGGCCTCGAACTCAGAAATCTGCCTGCCTCTGCCTCCCGAAGGAAATTTTTTCCTGTGCCCATGTACTCAAGGCTCTTCCCCACTTTCTTTTCTATTAGTTTCAGTGTATCTGGTTTTATGTGGAGATCCTTGATCCACTTTGACTTGAGCTTTGTACAAGGAAATAAGAATTGATTTATTTTTGCATTCTTCTACATACTAACATCCAGTTGAACCAGTGCCATTTGTTGAAAATGCTGTCTTTTTTTTCCCCCACTGGATAGTTTAACTCCTTTGGCTACAGAAAATGGAATATATTTACACAACGGTGTATTACTCAGCTATTGAAAACAATGAATTCACGAAGTTCTTTGGCAAACGGATTGAAGTTGAGAACATCATTCTGTGTGATGTAACTCAGTCACAAAAGAACACACACAGTATGCACTCACTGATAAGTGGATATTAGCCCAGAAGCTCGAAATACCCAAGATACAATTTACAGACTACATGAAGCTCATGAAGAAGGTAGACAGCAGTGTGGATACTTTGGTCCTTCTTAGAATGGGGATAAAAATTCCCATGGGAAGAGATACAGAGGCAAAGTTTGGAGCAGAAAATGAAGTAAAGGCCATCCAGTGACTGTCTCACTTGGGGATCCATCCAATTTACAGTTCACAAACCCAGAAACTATTGTGGATTCCAACAAGTGCTGGATGACAGTAGCCTGACACAGCTGTCTCCTGAGAGACTTCACCAGTGCATGACAATTACAGAAATGGATGTTCACAGCCATCCATTAGACTGAGCACAGGGTCCCCAATAGAGGAGCTAGAGAATGGACCCATGGAGCTGAAGGGGTTTGCAACCCCATAGGAGGAACAAAAGTATGAACCAACCAGTACCCCCATGCTCCCAGGGACTAAACCACCAACCAAAGAGGAACTCATGGAGGGACTCAATGCTCCAGCCTCATGTGTAGCAGAAGCTGGCCTTGTGGGACATCAATGAGAGGAGAGTCCCTTGGCCTTGTGAAGACTCTATGCCCCCCAGTGTAGAGGAATGCCAGGACAGGGAAGAGGGAGTGGGTGGGTTTGTGAGAAGGAGGAGGGTGGATGGAATATTAGGGGTTTTCAGGGGAACTTGGGAAAGGGGATAACATTTGAAATATAAATAAAGAAAATATCGAATTTTTTAAAAGTTAAAAAATCATAGAATAAGAAAATGTATTTTATGTTGTATATTATCTTTTGACAAATGTGTTAATTTCTGTGAATTTATGTATGTGTGAAATGTGTATGCATACGTATGGCTGAATGTATTTGTGTGAGGAGTGCATGAACTTATATATGCAAGTATGTGCAATTGTGTGTTAATGTCTGTCAGGAGACAAGTCTGGTGTAGAGAATCTTTTTTGATTAATGTTCTGCTCTATAATCTGAAGCAAGGTAGTTAGAATAAAACTTAGAGCTTCTGTTCTGCTGCTTTCCCTTGTGGTTTTTCTCTTCAAACAGCAGAGTTTCAAATGAACTCTAATTCCTTCTGTACTACTCAGGTTTCTTTGGAGTAACATAACTTATAGAATTAATCTTAGAATTGGGAACAAAACACCCATGGAAGGCGTTACAGAGACACAGTTTGGAGCTGAGACGAAAGGATGGACCATCTAGAGACTGCCATATCCTGGAATCCATCCCATAATCAGCCTCCAAACACTGACACCATTGCATACATTAGCAAGATTTTGCTGAAAGGACCCAGATATAGCTGTCTCTTGTGAGACTATGCCAGGGCCTGGCAAACACAGAAGCGGATGCTCACAGTCAGCTATTGGATGGATCACAGGGCCCCCAATGGAAAAGCTAGAGAAAGTACCCACAGAGCTAAAGGGATCTGCAATCCTATAGGTGGAACAATAATATGAACTATCCAGTACCCCCCAGACCTCGTGTCTTTAGCTGCATATGTATCAGAAGATGGCCTAGTCGGCCATCAGTGGAAAGAGAGGCCCATTGGTCGTGCAAACTTTATCTCTCTCAGTACAGGGGACCGCCAGGGCCAAGAAGTGGGAGTGGGTGGGTGGGGGAGTGGGTAGGGAAGCGGGTGGGGGACTTCTGGGGTAGCATTGGAAATGTAAATGAAATAAATACCTAATTAAAAAAATTAAAAAAAAAGAATTTATCTCTTTGTCCAACTCCTCTGTTCCTGTCTGTCTCCCTCTATCTCTATCTCTATCTCTCTCTCTCTCTCTCTCTCTCTCTCTCTCTCTCTCTCTCTCTATCTCTATCTCTATCTCTCTCTGTCTCTGCCTATCTATCTATCTCTATCTCTATCTCTCTCTGTCTCTGTCTCTGCCTATCTATCTATCTATCTATCTATCTATCTATCTATCTATCTATCTATCTCTTTCTCTCTCCTCTCTCAGATATGTTAAAACAACTTCCAGGCTGCCAGGCTAACCCAACAATGGATGTTTATGAACAGAAGGTCCAAGAATCTAGTAGTCATTGAATCCATAAGGCTAGATGCCTAAGCTGATCTTTAGTATATGTCTGTATACTGAAGAAGTAGGCTCTAATGCCACTGAATGAATGGACTTTCTAGAGAGGATAAGGGAAGTAGGCAAAGACCAAAATCTTCCTTCTTCCTTGTTCTTATATAGGTTTCCAGCTATAGAGGGTGTGGTACAGATGAAAAGTGGATATTTTCACCTTAAAAGATACTAATTAAAGGTTTTCTTCCTATACCAAAGACCCAAATTAAAAGTGGATTTTCCTTTGGTTGGACAGTGGTGGCACATGACTTTAATCCCAGAACTTGCAAGGCAGAGACAGGTGGATCTCTGAGTTAAGAGGCCAACATTATCTACAGAGGTTGTTCCAGGATATTGAAGGCTACACTCTTGAAAAACCAAAACCCGAAACAACAAATAGACACATACACAAAAGAACTGAGTCTTCCCACTTGAAATGATTCAATTACGAAAAAAATCACTTGTACATGGTCCCAGTCCTTTGGATATTAATTAACTTAGATGTAGTCAGGTTGACAACCAAGAATATCAATCTCATCTCCCAAAAATTTCAATGTGCTTTGGGGACCTGAACTCCTGTTTCCTTGGCAAGCATTTTTACTGCTGATCCATTAATTCCTAAGCCATTGTTCTGGATAATGTTCACATTTTTCTTTAAAATTGTAACAATTGTAGAATAATAAATACCAACACAAATCAATATTGTATGTTCACTCCTTCAAATCTTAATTCTGTCAACTGAATGGAATTCCATTGGGTAAATGTATCACATTCTCACTATCTATTGCCTTAATCATTTTCATGTCTAATATCCTCTTTATTCATTTGTCTGCCCTTTGGATTTTTTTATTGATAACTGGACTTTGATAATTACACATTCAAAGATTCACTAACTTTTATTTTGGCATCTTTCATTCTTTAGTTGGTCAGATGCATTATTTTTATAGAAATCAATAAAATATTATGAAGTCTTTTTTATATCAGTGTCTTTTAACTTCCATTTTCAGTCCTTTCCAATTTGTAGAAATTATTGTCCTTTGAAGCTATCATCAGTTATTCTAGTGCACACAGCAATTATAAATTTGAAATTATTTATGATAATTTGCTCTTACTTGTACATCAAGTTTCAAAAGCAAGAATTTGTCTTTATTACTTTCACCAAAATATTTACCACAGTCTTTGCAACTGATGTAGAATATGTGCATTATTTAGGGAATTTCAGAGCCACAGAACCTATGCAATGAAACTCTCTCTTGCACATATACATATACACATATCTATATATGTATGTATACACACACACACACACATATATATATATATATATATACAGAGAGAGAGAGAGAGAGAGAGAGGGAGAGAGAAATAATCCAACACTGGCAATCTATGAATGTAGAGTCCCAGAATCTAGTATTTCCTCAGTCTCAAGAGATTAGATATTTCAGCTGGTCTTTTGTAAAAAGCTGGGATCCTAAGAAGTGTGCTCTCATGGATTTTCTGGCAAAATAAGTGAAGAATGAACCACCTCTTATTTCTTTTATTGTCCTAATATAGGCCCTATTAGAAGGTATGGCCCAGATTAAGGGTGTCTCAAGATCTGGATTTAAAGCCTGTGTCCAACCAGTTTAAAATTATGTGTCATGCCATCTCAATATCTGCATCAAAAGCCTGTGTCTTCCAACCTCAAGAACAAGATCAAAGATATAGTGTCTTGCTTCCTCAAGATCTGGATTACAGGTGTACCCTCCATTTCAGGATTATAGTTAATTCTAGATATTGTCAAGTTAACAACCAAGAATAGCCATCACAACATGAATTAATACTTCATACTTGAATTAACATTTAAGGAAATAAATTTTTAAATTTTTTAGGTAAGTGATCACACTCCTGTATTGTTATATGCTGTGTGGATAACAAACTCTTAAGGCATTCTGTGATATCTCTTTACTCCTATGGGAAATGGGTATGGGAGTGGAAGGACTTGTTTGAAGTGGCTTAGATGATAAGATACATATTTGTCAAACAGATAACAGTGATGAATACTAGTCAATAGGTGTGAGTGGGTGAGCAGATGGGGGAACCACCCTCATATAGACAGGGGGAGGGAATAGACAGCTTGTTGAGGGGAAACTGGGAAGGGGGATAACATTTAAAATATAAGTAAATAACATAACCAATAAAACAATAGAGCATATTTTTTAAGTATTTAATCAATTTATATTAATGCTATTTTATTATTTAGATAAGAAGTACTATATAGTCTTCATTCTATTATATTTAGGGTGCCTTCTACTGTCTAAATAAATATTCATATTTTATTTGCTACCTCTTGCCTTTCTGTTAGTCTTCTAACATGCAATTAAAATGTGGCAGCAGTACAATTAGTTTCTAATTTTTCTCTTCCTATATCTCAGAAAATTGAACTCCATAAATGTCTTTACTTGCCAAAAAACCTCTAATTTTCTCATTTTGATTATGAGCTTTTAGTATGTCAGTTATAAAATATACTCTGACTTGAAATTTCTGAAGAGTTTTGATCAGTCATTATTAATAAAGTAGGTTTTTACCCATCTATACAAAAGTGTTGTACACATGACTTTGTGATGTTTTTGTTTATGAAGCTCTTGAGACATTTTTTACACTTAAAAACCCTGTATTAATTTAATAATTACATAGTTGTAAATATATACATTTTTCAATTATTTATTTTATACAGCTACAAAAAAAAGAAATTAAAGCAGCATCAGAAAAACAAGTGTCTACATCAAGAGTCTGGTGCCTTTTCCTTCCTTTTCACTCTATACATTTTTATTTGTTTGTTATTTACCTATGTCTCACTCAGCTGGCATTGTGGAACCTAACTAGGGGTGGTGAAGGAATAAAGAAAAAGCAGGAACAAAGATGGAAGTACAGGAAAGCTAGGATTGGTGGAAAAGTATGAATATTGTTGTGTGGTATCTAGTAATACTAGCAATCTGGAACCTTAGCGTCTTTATTTTCTATAGCATATCCAGCCAAGTAGGAGGACTCTGTAGGGGAGCAGTTGCATACTATAAAGATCTGAGGGGGTAGGTTCTGTAGTAACCAGTTTTTGTACACACTATTCAGTCTTTCATAAACACAAATGCTTAGACTCTCAAGAAGAGATTTGCCACCCTTTTGAGTCTTACCTAGGTAAGGCTTTGCCTCTCTGCGAGGCTGAGGTATTGGAATCCTCAACATGGCATTGGCTATTCACTCAGAGATTCCATTTCTTCTTAAATTATTAACAATTTCTGTCTACACACCCAAAGAATTCCTTAAATTTCTAATAAATTCAGCTTATTTATTTATTTCAGAAAAATATCTAGTGATTATGTGTATACATGTTAATATTTATTATACATTTAGAGGTTTGACATATTGAGTGATATCTTACGATATTTAAGTTGAGATGCAAACTAATGATCAACCTCGTATTTCCAAATCTTAGTGTGCAAAGACAGAAGTGATATATAGAAGCAAATATTTAAAAATATTAAATAGGTAGGAGAATAAGTCACCAGACTGTAAACAGAAAAACTAAACAAACTAAAATATTTCACTTCAGCTAAACATTATTTTCAACCATCAAAGGCTTGCAAAGAAACCTAAGATATTTGGAGATCAATATTATAAAATATTTATAGAAGAGAAGCATATCTCAACTCAGAAGTTGCAATCTTAAGGAGCTTAGGTTTTATATATATATATATATATATATATATATATATATATATATATATATATGCCAGTTTCCTAGATTTGTAAACAAAAGAAGACAATAACAACAAAATAAAATTCCTGGAAAAGGCATGGTGTATAAGATTCTCAAGGAAAGTGATATTATTGGCTTTGAAGACAATCTTGGCTAAGGTTATATAAAAATCTAGTTTCTATGAAACAATGCTATTCAGTCAGCCTATGCTGATACTTTTGTGTGGTCAGTTGACATGTCATTTCTGGACTCTACTATGCATGGAGAAAAAAGCAGAGCTTTAGCTTAGCTTCTGATTTGGGGAAGCAAAAGGCAGTCAGGATTATGTGGTAAAGCATGGAATTAAATACCATATACTATCAAAACAAAGGACATAGACTTAATTTTGATTCTTGAAACAATGGCAGTGTAAATTTTAAGACAGCAAAATGTGAGGCAGTAGAAGTGGCTATGGCTCAGTACAAAGGTTCCCAATCTGTGGGTCACAACCCCTTGGAAATCACAGATCAGATATTTATATTATGATTCATAGCAGTAGCAAAATTACAGTTATGGCATAGCAACAAAATAATTCTATGGTTGGAGTAGTCCCCCAAATACTAGGAGCTGTATTTAGAGTTGCAGCATTAGGATGCTTGAGAACCACTGAGGTAGGTGAGTATGCTGTTCTTGCAGAAGACAAGGCTTTAGATCCCAGTATCCAAATGGTAGCTCACCACCATCTGTATCTCCATTTTTAAGGCTTTAGATGCTCGCTTCTGACCATTCCTGCCATCATGCAATCATGGGATACAGATATATAACACCCATACAATAAGAAAAAATATAGTGCTAAAAAGTTTTTTAAAGTGCTCAAAGACAATGTCCTTCAGTTTTCTCACTACGGTGTTTTTCCTAATTAACCAACTTTATTGTGTTGTATTTTATGCATTTAAAATATATTTAAGTCATATATAGAAGCATAAAAGTTGTAAATGATGGTGGGATTCTCTCTGCTCTTTGAATATATTGTGCATAATGACTAATTTGGGTTAAGCATATCTACATTTTCAAAAACTTCTCATTTCTTTAGGATGAAAACCTCCAACATGATTTAGTTTTACATATCAACTACATTACCTTTACCTGTACCAATCATGACTGTTACAGCATAAAATGCCTAGATATTTTGATATAATTATAACTTAGTATATAATGATCCTCCTTTCTTCCTGCTACCTTCCCCACTACCACCTTGCCTCTCTAAGTGACTCTGCTCTAACACACCAGGTCTGTTATAGAGATTCCACAATAATCAATATCCTGCAGTGCTTGTCTTTGTGTGTTTGGCCTATTTCTGTCAACATAATAACATTTAATGTCCTTTATAATGTCTTTAGTTTTTTGTCCATGAAAATTGCAATGCAGTAGTTCTTTAAACTAGATAAAATTTTCATATCTACTTTATGTAATTAATTAATTGAGTAACTGATATTGATTTTATCCTTCAGCTTTGCAGATACATTTCAAAGTTGTTTTTATTAACTTGCAGCATAAACATTTTAACTTAAAATTTTATAGTTTTGCCGGGCACGGGTGGCGCATGCCTTTAATCCCAGCACTTGGGAGGCAGAGGCAGGCAGATTTCTGAGTTCAAGGCTGCCCTGGTCTACAGAGTGAGTTCCAGGACAGCCAGGGCTACACAGAGAAACCCTGTCTCAAAAAACCAAAATAAATAAATAAATAAATAAATAAATAAATAAAATTTTATGGTTTTGATAAATTTACTATATTTTATAATAATAATAATATAGCATTGCATATTTATATAATGAGATAATGTTCTCTACATTTTTGTTCTACTCTTATGGCATTATTTAATTTTAACTCATCTCTATCTGAACTTTAACTATATTTTAAAGACCATTACTTTTACTGTTTCAACTATATTGTCTTCATATTTATAAACAAAAACATTTAGATATTACATATATTTGAGAAATTTATTTTTTAATTAGGTATTTTCTTCATTTACATTTCCAATGCTATCCCAAAAGTCCCCCATGCCCTCCACCCCCCACTCCCCTACACATCCACTCCCACTTCTTGGCCCTGGCATTCCCCTATACTGAGGCATATAAAGTTTGCAAGACCAATGAGCCTCTCTTTCCACTGATGGCCAACTTAATATCATTCTTTAAGAAAATTAAAAGCTAAGCAGAGGAAATTACCCACACCTGAAAATTAACTTTTTGGATCTCCCTGGTTTGTAATCCCATAAGAAAGACCATCCCTTCAATTGACACCATAGTTTGCAGTTTTTGACAATTTTTGTATAAAGATATTTATAAAAACATATTCTTATGTTTTAAACTTTCCTTTTATTTGCATCCTGTTTCTAATACATATCAATATGTTCTTTTGGTTGTGTTTACTCTTTGTCACTGTTGTGTTCCTGTTCATTATATACGTAAAAGTTCCATCTGCCTCTTCATTTATTTTCTATGGATTATAGCTAGCTCATCTTGATGACATTTATTTTGGAAATACACAGCTGTATCTGTGAGTATTAGCACCAGTATTGACAGTATTTTAGCTATAAATGTACCTTTTAACATGAAGCTGCTTATTATACATGTTATCTGTATCCATATTTATAGTGGTACAAGAACTTTTAAATTGTAGGCATCACTTAAAAACTTTTCAAGAAGAAAGAATTCTCTATTTCCTTCACATATGTTGACACTTGATGCTCACTGGGTTTTCCTTCATTTTGTCATTTAAAAATGTGAAATAGATAAAATATGTTTAAATTTTATTTCCATAGTTCATAATGAAATACAACACCATATATATATATATATATATATATATATATATATATATATATATATATATCAGTCATATATATATGTGTGTGTGTCTGTGTGTCTGTGTGTGTGTCTGTATGTGTGTGTCTGTGTGTGTGTACATGTGTATACACATATATATGGCCGTGTGTGTGTGTATTTATATATGAAAAAACTCACAGTGTCCCACTCTTAAAAGGATATGTTGATATGAAAATATATTTGTTGTGGACAACAAAAATTTGCATATTTTGGATATTAGAGTCTGACTTGGCAAGTATGATTTTACTTCCTGTGTGTTGGGGGAAATATTTTAAATAGAACCAGCGCTTATGCTATCAACTCTCTGCCCTGGCAGCCTGGCCGCCAATGCACTGGGAGGCAAGGGCAGGCCTATTTTTATCCCGTGGAGACTTTGACTCAGAACTCCACAATTTCTCCACCCAGTTCACTAAGTTCCCACTGGCAGGTCTTTACCATGCCAGCACCATGCTTAAAATTCCCGATGGCCTTTGTGGTGCACATCTGGCATACCCACACGTTGCTGCTGTACCTTTCTTTCTTGAACCCAGACAAGCCTCTGTGTGAAGGAAAACACAACACAAACTTAGTTCAGAAACAATGGTAACTCAGTCTCTGGGCTCAACAACTAAACCTTAATCTTGTAAACCTTATCAAAATCTGATTCTTCTGGTGGCGAATTCTTGTGTACCTGCCATGATACTTGGAAACTCTAGCAGCTACATCTTAACCCTCTGATGTCCTGTTCCAAAAAAAGGGAACCTAACTCTCCCCCCACTACCTCTCTTTCTCTGTCCAACTTGGAAGTCCGTCCTACTCGCCCAGTGATTGGCTCCTTAATTCATTAGGGAATTGGGTCACAAGAAGCCACCTGAGTACTTGACTCATTCCTCATTCCAGACAGCCTCTCCCTGGAGAGATAGCAGCACACAGCCCTCCACAACACCTGTGAGTTGTCTTTTCGCTTTTATCGCATCTTTGATTCACAAAAGTTTTAACGTTTGATGAAGTCAACTGTATATTTTTCTTTGAATACCGTGATATTAGTAACTACAAGGATTTAATATGATTCTCTTATATTTAGATTTTAAATATGTTTTGGGTTATTATTTTCTTTGTAGGATGATGCAGTAGCAGCCTGATTTGACCTGAGTGTTTTTTATCATTTATTCATAAAGACTATTTTGCCTATCAAATTGATTTAGTATTCTACAAAACTTAATTTACTGTATAGAAGGATTAGTTGGGGTTTGCAAAATGTGTGTGTGTGTGTGTGTGTGTGTGTGTGTGTGTGTGTGTGTGATTATGCCACTAACACAAGATATCCTGTCCCTCTATTTGTAATAATTTCATGTATCCAGTTAGGATGTGCATTTTACACTGATTTTGTTTGCACATCAATTACAAGTGTTGATATTTGTATTTTTAATAGGGCATTGCCATTTTATATTATTTACATGTCAAACATACACAAAATACACGTGACTCCTGATGACAGAAAAATTAATCACCAATTATCATACAACATACAGTGTCATTCAGTTCTGAAATTTAATTATTAATATCTTATAATTTTTCTTAATTTAAAGAATTCTTATTGACCGCCACAAATATGTTTTCATATCAATATGTTCTTTTAGGAATTATATTATGAATTTGTGAGATATTTTGAGGTTTCTCATGCTTACTAATTTTGATTTTAAAATGTCAATTTTATTTGGTCAAATCTAGTGCTGTTACACACGCATCACTTAGGTTTGTTTGTATCACAAGATGATGTTTAGTGTGTGGCACATTTTGGTAATGGTTGGCCACAAGTTATTCTCATAGAAAACCAAAAGAAAATGATATTTTATGATTTTTATTTTTACTTCTCAATACAATATCCAACATAGAGTCCAATCAGTTCAAAATTAGTTGTCAATTGAACAGTTCAACCAACACCTTACATTCCACAAAGCAAATTCTCCTGCAGATGGATAGACTACTTTTTCACATAATAAAGGAACCCTGGATGTTTTCTTTTTGTATGTGTCTGCGACAGGGCTTGCAAATTCATGTGTTCATGCAAATTTTTAGCTCCTATTTTTGTTTGTTTGTTCTATTTTATTTTTCCTGCTATAATAAAAGATGAAGCCATTTCTCCCCTCACTGAACTCTTGGTTGGATCTGCTTTTGGTTTAGAAGAGTGCCAATGGGCTTCTTTAATGACATGTAAATTGGGAGTGAAGATTATTTGCAAGGAGCTCTGGGATTTTTCTTCGACAAAATTAATTAAGTTTAGTTCACAGGTTTTGACATAGAGATTGCCTGATCATTTAGGCATCTTTCAGATTTGCAGCAGGTTATTTTACTGTATCCCAACAGAGAGTTTTCAGGCTTTTGAAGTTGCAATTATTTCCCATTATTGTATAATTATTTTATAAAAGATTATGATTTTTTTCAAAAGTTTTGAATATTGGGTCTAGGTGATGAGGGGATCCCACAATATTTTTATCTGGCACCTAATTTATAAATAGTATGTATTATTTTATCTTTTAACTAATTTTTAAAAATACAGTAGACAGTTTCAATAGAGACAAAACCCAAAATCTTCATGACTGAACTAAATCTAATTATCTTAGTGGTCTTATTCCCAATATACCAGATGTTATGGCTTCACTCTGAAATTTGTAGTAAAGGAAAAATAAAACTTAGTCCAAAACAGCTGAGCCTGAGACTGATGGACCATGAAATGCCAATGCCTTGTGAAGAGGAATAAAAGTGGCTTCTAAGTGAATGATTGTACGTGAGAACTAGCCACACCTGTTTCCATTATCTTGGCAAATGGACTGTAGTGTCTTCTAAAGGTCATTCATGTATTAGAGAAAACCATGTGCTACCAGTACATAGCAGGAAGAAAAATCTCTGCCCATCCTACAGTTGCTTCTTCTTCACTGTAAATTCAATTCTGTACTCACACACAAAAGTCGTTGTCAGCCTAAAACTCCTACAAAATCACCATGTACAACCTTGTTCAGACCAGCTACCATATTAGCTTGGTAATTTATTACCTACAATGAACACACAGGCAGATACATTTAAGATGTTAGTGTAGCATCAGTAAATACTATGGAGAAATGATCTACCAGTATTGGTAATACACTTAAGCTTTCACGATACTGGACGGTACTATCCTCTTTAGCATTTTTAAGGGTGAATGAGATCTGCCCCTAAATTCATACTTGTTGGGATTAAACAATTGACACACATTGTTCAGTTCAGTTTGAAATTTTTCTTATTGACCAGTAGTCTTATACCTTTCCTAAACTAGAAGGGTTTAACTATAAAATATGACAATCTCAAAACTCTCTCTGAGTGCTTGTATCAAACACTATGAAGATCTAATTATGCTACAGAAGTTATGGAATCATCAATTCAAACAATACATATGTAAAAGGGATATATTCTCTAGAACAGTGGTTCTCAAAATTCCAAATGCTGTGACCCTTTAATATTGTTTCTCATTTTCTGATGACCCACAACCATAAAATTATTTTTCTTGCTACTTTATAGCTACAATTTTGCTTGTGTTATAAATCATAATGCAAATATCTGCTTTGCAGGCATATGATATGTGACCCCTGTGAAAGGGTTATTTGACACTCAGAGGGTTGCAACATACAGGTTTAGAATTGCTACTCTATGGTTAAAGCACATTTTAATGCCAATGTGAGAATTGCACCTCAAAACTCACAGCCTCTAACTTTAGTAGACAATGACTTTAGACTAACCAAGCCATCTGCTTTGTTCAGTCTTAGTGACACAGTGAACACTGTGTTCCTCTCATTATAAATGGAAAATCAAACTATAACCAAGGCCAAAAACACCAGAAACTATGACTGAAAAGGAAACATCCTTTTTTTACGTTTTGTTTGTGCAGTCCGGTTTACTGCTAATTTATAGGAGTATTAATGATTTCTGACTCTCAGGGACCTATCAATGTGTAGACACCAACACGGTGCAGTGGGACACTGTCATTTGAGATACTAAGTGAAACTAAAATATGACAAATAAAATGGTGACCAAAAATGTGAATGGAAAGGAGACAATGAAGGTCTACTGCTTTCATTGCAAGGTGCAATCCAACTATTGTCTGGTGCTCCTGATGTATTGGAAGAGAGCAGAATCTTTTGGCAGTTTGATAGCTGTGTAATAGGTGCCAGTGGTGATAGTAATTGCTCCTATAAAAAGAGTACATCCATGATTTGGGCCCTTTCCCTAGGAATACAACATGGAATGTATAGAGTTTGGAAGAAGGGTTAGATTTAAATTCAGTTCATTGTCTTTAGCCACTGAGTACACTGTGCAGGCGACTCATGTCTAGACCCCAGAGGTTGCCTGATAAAGTAGGGTAACCTTTTGGCTCTTAAAAAAGAAGTAATCAATGAGTTTTATTTCTAGTTGTCCATGTGAGTTATAGTAAACAGAAGTATTTGTCTAGAGTGATGTGCCTCTGACTTTAAAACTAGATTTTTCACAAAATCAAATGAAATAACTTGAATAACTTTACCAGTCCTACCAGTAATGCTGCTGCTAATGTTTTTTTATTTCCACATTTTCTAGTGTTTCCAAAAATGGTCAGACTCTCACCCCATTTTACATTTGCTGGCATCACCAAAATACCCTACTAAAGCAGTCATTCTATCACTCCAACCAATGTTTTGTTCAGTACCTTTTTTGCCAAATATGTCCTATGGACTTTTAGCATTATGGACAGTTACCATCCCGAATACAACCACAGAACCACAAAATTAATGCAGGCCTGGAACAAACCCTGAACTCCTATACATGAGATCTTTTTTTTTTTTTTCTTCATGTACTCTTTTGATGCAAATTAGATAAAGAAAACCGAAACCAGTCTGAACAGGTTCCTTTACCTAGGAACTTTTGTAAATCTTAACTACTGAAGGAGCATGTTCCTAGCTACCAGTAATAAAGACCAACAAACAATAAAGAATACCTTTTTAAAAAAATCATCCCATTAAGTATTAGACATATTATTTCCAGCATACTTCCCTGAGGATGAAACACAATGAATGAGTAAACAGAACCAAGAAGTGATGTTTGCTGATGCTGCAACCTTGAATCAACATTGGAAGCTGAAGGAGAGTGTAGAATCAGCTCTGAAAAGTGGCTGATAAAAATCTTCACAGGGCTACAACCTTATCAGCCAGGAAAATGGAAAGAACAGTCTATAAATTGCTTTTTATCTTTCAAATATCAGTTGTCAGACATTGAGTTTGGAATTATATTTTACAATTGGGTTTCTCAAAAACAGAGCCATAGCTGCACCTCTGCCTTAGCTGTTTGCATTTTAGTGTCCATTACTGTTCTACAACACAAGGTTATTTTCTGTGAAATCATAAAAATAAAAATATACCCATATAAATCTGGTGTAGAGTAAAATCCATTATGGGAAGGATAATAGGTCAAAAATTTAATCAGAAGTAACCTCTATGTCAAGTTCAACTGTCAATTAAATTAGAAATGATTAGATATCAGTGGTACAAAGTTATCTGGAGAAATGATTACTATAATCCATTTTGCAGAAAGTAAAAAAAGGCAAATATAATTTCAACACCTTACATAACAGTGGAAGAAGTAAAGACCTTTGCTAAACATTTTATATTGAGTAATTTTCGATTAACTTGCACTGGGAATAGTTGCTAAGGTACAGAATGGGGTTAAATGTGTCATTTTAATTGTAGATTACAATATAACCTATCTTCAGTCAAAATATTTTCTCTTCTGTTTACATGATATTTTTTCAAGGCCAGTATTCTTTTGTGGTACAAGCTGGTCTCCAATTTGCTATCTTCCCAGACTTCTAACACAGACTAAGTAGAATTTCATATAGTACTATGTGACCCAGGGTCTGAGATTAATTATTTGCATAAAACCTTATAAATTTAATCATTATACATGATACTTATTTAAAATACAGTCTTTGAGGACAGATAGAATTAAGTTTCCAAGATCAAATTCTGTAAGAAAAAGACCAGAAAAAGTTCCTTTATATTCAATAAGAGATTAGTTTTAATGTTTCTAAAATTGTATTTACTATTACAAAGTTAAAACAAACACAGAAGTATATATTGTGATTAATAATATTGTCAAAACACATAGTCATACATGTACATATAACTATTAAATACACAGATAAAAAGGCTGCATTATGTGCATGTAAGCAAGCAAAAAAGTAAACAATAAATCATGATTCCATGACCTTCATAGTCAGAAAAATGAGCTCTTATTTTCAGCCTGTATCTTCTCCCCTTCTATTCATCTTTCTAAGTCAAATGATGAATGTACTGGCTGGCATGAGATAAACAGAGGATTTTTGTTTCCTTTATTTTCTTTATCTAAAAAATCTCTCCTCTTTGTGGACCCACTGTTTGAATAAAATTCAAAAAAGCAATTAAAGGTTGTCTTTCTGTGTCTTAAACTACTGTGAAAATGGACTGTTTTGCCATGGGCCCCCAAAAGCAAAGAACAGGAAGAGAACAAGGGATAAAATTTTCAAATTGTGAGCTAAAAAAAAAAAAAATCATTTTGTCCTTTAAATACTGACTTCCTGGTGTTTTGTTATAGTATTGTAAGCTCTTAACAGTTTATTTATTGCTTTTGCCATATTTATATCTCATTAAAAATTAATGTCCATATATTTTATAATGACATATAAATTGCAAGACTTTTTAAAAAAACTAATAAAAAGGATTTTTGGTTATATTTTTTTCTCAAACAGATATTAGTCGTTGAAGACTTGTTTTCATCAGTGCCAGAGGGAGGATTGTACAGGTCTCCAAAATACTCCTTAAAGAAGTATATACACAATGTATATCATCTTCAGCCATCACTTACAAGCACGAAGTTCTTGAGAAAAAGAGATATACACAAACTTCTTCATGTCCACTAAATAATAAACACATACTCTATTTCCTTAGAATTTTAATTTATTCATTAAAAATAAGAATGATTTATTCAATAAGTCATTCTTAGCATTTAGATTTTTTTTTTCTTGAGACAGGATTTCTCTGTGTAGCCCTGGCTGTCCTGGAACTCACCCTCTAGACCAGGCTGGCCTCGAACTCAAAAATCTGCTTGCTTCTGCCTCCCAAGTGCTGGAATTAAATGCATGGGCCACTACTGCCCAGCATTTAAGTGCTATTTAAATGAAATATAACCATAAGAAAATAATATACCATCTTTTCTTTTTGTTTTAAGTGTTTGCATGTTATATGTTTGTGATTTTAACATCTTTTAGTCTATTGGACTCACTCTTCATCTTTACATTAAAGTCACATCATCCTGTTCAATTTTAACCCATCAACATTTCACTTGATTGATCAAATATTGTAGATATCAAATTACTTAATAATTATTCAATATAATAGTTTAAATGCATAGTTTTGGATCATAGAATGTAAGTGTATAGCAATCTGGTCACAGAGATATGTTGTGGAATGTTAAAATGAACAGTCATATTTTGATTATGGTACCTCGAACCCATAACTGGATTCTAGATTTTATTATATAAGAAATACACTTGAAAAGATGAAAATCAGCTGTATTTCAAATGATGCATTAATCCTACCTGTAGATTACAAATTGAAAATGGTGTCAGTGAGCAGCCTCCTGGAAAAAAAGGATCTTAAATCCAAGATAGCAAAAGTAACAATTTTTGGTCTATCAAAAAATTCATAGCAAAATCTTGTGAAAATAAACAAACAGTAGGAAAAGTTTCTCCTCCTAGATCTCTGATGTAAAGTTTTACAATTGACGGGAAGCATCACTCAAACTGATTCTATGTCAAGCTTTAGGAGGCACTGGAAGTCATTATGGTTTTTTTTAAATCTAGTTATATATGCTGTTATTGTCATTATTTTTATTCCTATTAATGAATAAAATGTCTGTTCCCAATAGAATGCTGTCAATACATAAAAGAAAGTACTTAAAAGCTTTTGCTTGTATTACCCTTTGTTAGTTATCACTTAAATAACTGTAATTTTAATATATTTTCCAGTATATCTGTAATAAATTATGAGATATATTTATATACACACATGTATTATTATATAAGACATCTATTTATATGTAATTATAAAATATACATGATATTAATTTGAGTACGTACCTACACACATGTTTATAAATATGCAGCAATTATTTTTCTCTTCATTTTAAACATACTCCTCTGTTAACTGATGGCTGATGAGTAGTGAAGATTCACCATGTCGTCTTAGTGGGTGAAAGCAAAGAGTTCATGACCTTTCTTCTAAAATTTGCATATGTCTAAACATATATGCAATCCACAATAACAGTATAGTATCACATGACTCCTGCCATAAAATTCAGTATATAAAATGAGTAAAACTTTTGGAGAGACAAAGTGATATAAATGTACCTGGCTGCACAAAGTTTGATTGTCCATAATTCATGCTTTTATTGAGAACACAGACTTAAAGAAGACTAGACCAATGCTAGCCCAACTTTTGTATGAAAACACTTGGGTTAATACAGCTTCATATGAGTGTTGAAAACTTCTGTTTTTCTTGTTTATTACACAAGACTGTACTATGTATAGCTGCTATTTTCATTTGTCAGTGGTAGCAGAAAACATAGAAAAGAGGAAAGTTCATAGCACTAAGTGCCTCCATAAAGAAATTGGAGAATTCCCATAATAACATTTTTTTTGTTTTTTATTAGATATTTTCTTCATTTACATTTCAAATGCTATCCCCAAAGCCCCCTATACCCTCCCCCCAACACTGCTCCCCAACCCACCCACTTCCTCTTACTGGCCCTGGCATTCCCCTGTACAGAGGCATATGATCTTCGCATGACCAAGGGCCTCTCCTCCCATTGATGGCTGCCTAGGCTATCCTCTGCTACATATGCAACTAGAGACACAGCCTGGGGTGGGGGGTACTGGTTAGTTCATATTGTTGTTCCTCCTATAGGGTTCAGACCCCTTTTACTCCTTGGATACTTTCTCTACCTCCTTCATTAGGGGCCCTGTGTTCATAAAATTCTAGGAAAAAAGAAGCAAACAAACACACCTAAGAGAAGTAGATGGGAGGAACTAATCAAACTTAGGGGTGAAATCAGCACATTTGAAACAAATAGAATAATACAACTAATCAACAAACCCAGAGTCAGTTTGTTGAGAAAAATCATCAAAATAGACAAACTTTTAGGCACAGTAACTAAAATACAGAGAGACTGGACCAAAATTAACAAATTCAGAAATGAAAAAGGAGACATAAAACAGACACTGAGGAAATTCAAAGAATCATTATTTCTTATCCAAAAGCCTGTGCATCCCCCCGCCCCCCAAAAAAGGAAAAATATAAATGAAATGGATGATTTTCTATACAGATACCACTTACCAAAGTTAAAACAAGATCAGATAAACTATTTAAATAGTCCTATAACTACCAAGGTAATAGAAGCAGTCATTACAATTCTCCCACCCCATCCCCCAAAAAGCCTAAGGCCAGATGGTTTTTCCATAAAGTAGAAAGGGAGGGGAAATTGCCAATTTTGAATCAAATTCAGAGTCTTGCTGAGTTGTCTTAGAAAGAGAAAAAAAAAGCAAGGCACAAAAAGAACATTAAATGAAAATGGAGACAGATAATTCAAGTGTATAATTCTAGTAAAATAAATAGATAGCTTAGACTGAAATCTATCAGAAAGGTAACTGGGTTCCTAAAGAGACATGAACCCTGACTTTTTAAATTGATGACTAAAATTATATATGTTTTATGTAAAAGTGTGTACTTTTGTATTATATTTTGTACACGAGAAACATTTGTTGACTGTAGAATATTATAAGCTGAACTCCTGGAGACAGAACACGGAATTTGTTTAAGAATGCAATGATTAACTTAAAAAAAAATGAAGTGATATCTAGGGAAAAAAAAAACACCTATTTGTCTAGAGAGTAAAATTTGCCAGAAGCCATGAGAGATCTTGTGAGTTCTTACCCTTCAACTGTGAAAAAAAGATGTAAAGATAAGTTTTATAAGTTAACCCCCAAATCATTTGAAATGAATAAGCTGTTACACTTATTACACTTGATCCAGAAAAAAAGTCCTCACTATTACAAAAATTCCTCCTCCCTCTAGCTGCATGATATGTGTGCTAATTAATAATCAAAGTGCAGCCTGGAGGAACATCGGTACAGTAATTTGTTAAAGTAAAAGCAGAATTTGAAATGTGCTGTCAGCTCTAATTGAGTTATGACAAAATCCCCAGGAAGATTTAAAAAAAAAAAAAACAGTTCAAATTTAAAAGAAATCTTTTGACAAGAAAGTAAAACTGAGTGAAGTACAGCTTCAAGCCTGTTCTCACACTGCAGTTTGAAAGATATTGTAATAAGTAGAAAATTATGTTTTATGATTTTCTTTTTATTTCTGAAAGAAAAGCCATCCAGGAATTAAGGGCACAATGGCATGACACCCACTTAAGGCCAATAATAGTAGACAATAATCTGTAATATCAGTAGTCACCCTTCCAGACCTTTCAGCAAAAGACAAAATAGGTTGGATCAACTATTGACACAGAACATTATCTATGATGTTATTGACAGTTATATTCAGACAAATAATCCAACTGTCTATTATTTTGCATTTTAATTGAGTTCAAGAAAATCCTGAGTAATATCATAAGTTATAAAACAAGACAAAATGTGCATTATGTCATTCTTGATTATATTTATTTGTGAGAGAGCACATTAAAATGTAGGGATCCTCCAATGATGAAAACGTTATATTTTCAATTGTTAGATTGGTAGAGTGGTTTATGGTTGTTAGTATTTTCATCACCTACAAGCAAGGTGTAAAGACATAAATTGTTCAACTCCAAAAATGTTTGAAAATAATAGATAAGACATTTATCATAAAAGCCGAGATAAGGAAATCAAAGAATCAATGTGACTGCCACCAGTGAGTTCTCTTTATTAGGAAAAATGAGAATATATATTTTTATAGTTTTGTTCTGAAAAAATTGTGTTTACTTTTATTTTAGGAATATAAGACCCTTTTTAACTTGAACTGCCTTCCAACTCATAATCTTCCTGTGTCAGCTGCTGATGCTTTCATAACAAATATTAGCCACCATTGTGGACTTAATTTGGGAATTTTTTGGAATCAAATCTTATCAAGTTCACAGTAGTGTTGCTTTGGATGCAATATATGTTTATGTGATACTATTTTAGAGGAATAAATTCTCCCTTCCTATCTGAGAAGTGAGTGTAGACTCCCTCCTCTGTGGTCATGTGGAGATAAAGAATACCTTGCTTGAGTCTGTTCTCACTTTCTGTCTTCACGTTCAGCCCAGGGACTGCATTTAGACCATTTGATTTTCACTGTAGAGCAACAAGTATATTTACACATTAAGCCACCTATGCAGGTCCAATTTGCATTTTCTAAAATGTTCTTAACCCTCATAATATTATGGTAATTGTAAATCTTGAATTTAGCCACTGACCATGATGTATCTTAACTCCTGTCTTTCATTTTCCTTTGCAGTCCATTCCCGAACTAAGCAAGGATTACTTGCGTGACAAAAGGGTGTTGCAAAACAATAAGTGACTTCAACGTTGAAAGTCATCCTCTTTCAATTCTGAGATATCTTTTGCTCACTCTGCATAGCACTGTGAGGGTATCGAAACATTACCTTGGAGAATTTGACACCATATGTTTAGTCTACCAAATAGTCTGAGTAAGTTTTAATTAATAATATCTTTTTTCAAGTTGAAAATTTTATACAAGTCATGGAAGATCTAAGTTATGCATCTTCTCCCATTACCAATTGAATCTAAATTAAGTTAATGAACTGCTTCTCTAGGAACCGGCGGTGATTGTGCAATACCCGGATCAGAGTCCAGAAGTTGATCCCAGCAGTCACTATCACTTCACAGTGACAGGACCAGAATATAACAAGAACACCTGAGGCACTCCATTGTAGCCTTTTCACTAAATTAAAGTCTGTGGGTTTTAGGTAAATGCTAACCGGCTGCATGCACTGAACTATCTTTACTGTTACCTTTGGAGAAATGTGACTATGCTTTATTCAAAGGCAGAGCAATGTGCTGCATGAGCAGGTGGTAAATTCTGGAGGGGATGAAAATATGCTTAACTCAGAAACTATCTTACTTATTAAAATTCTCCTTCACTGACATTTATTGTAATTTCCATCAGAATAACTGCAGAGATGACAAGTTTTAAATAGTGTGATTCCACTGGAAGAGGGTTTGAAATTTTGAATAGAAAATTAAAATATTGCCAGTTTCACCAGGAGTTTTCATGTTTAACTTCAAAGCCTTATTCATTTAATCAAGCTGATTCTCACTTTTGAGGAAGAGAGCTACTTTCGATGGTGTGTTAATTATGATTATGTGCTATTCCACAGAAGGATTTCAAGCAAGGTAGTAAAATAGCCCATTCAATATGGGGAATGTGTGTGTGTGTGGCATCAGCTTTCCTTTTTCACCACACTGGACCACAGAGTGCCATAACAGGTTCCCTTTACATTGATTTTAGTGTCATTTAGTCCTGTTCATGTTGTCAAACAAGAAAATCTGAAAGTCTCTAAGACTTTGAAATCTGCCAGATTAAGCCTTCCTAATGTAAAAGCTTAGTCAATAAGATTGCATTTCATGTTATTGAAACACTAGAAGCAACAATTATATGCATACCATCTTTCTCTGCCTTCTTATGACTCTTATGATCATCTAACAGAGAAAATAAGAGGAATTTAGCTAACAACTACTGAAACACACTTAGATTAGCACTGAAAAATATATTTTCTCTTTTTCTTTATTCTTCTTTCATACAACACATCCCTACTGTAGCCTCCACTCCTAACTACTCTTCCCATTCTCCTTCCTCTGCTCCCCCAACTTTCTACAGAAAAGACGCAACTAGAGTAGGCAGAAACCCTGATAACAAAGCTACAAAAGGCAACCCAGAAGGTGGGAGTAGGTCCCACAGGCAAAAGGATCAAATATGACTCTACAACCTCTGTTAGGAGTCCAATAAAATCCCCAAGCTAAGCAACCACAGCATGTATGCAGAAGTCCTAGGGCAGAAAGACTCAGATCCCATGGTTGTGAATTCAGTCTCTGTGAGCCCCTATGAGACTCCCTAAGTTGGTTATGTAGGCGGTGGGGTTTTTTGGTGTCCTTGACACCTCTGGCTCCTACAGTCCTTTCTTCCTCTCTTCTGCAAGATTCCTGAGTTCCATTTAATGTTTGGATGATTTTTTTCTGCATCTGCTCTCATCAGCTGCCTAAAGAAAGCTCTCTGATAACTAATTAGGTTAGATACCAATCTATGAGTATAGCAAAATATCATTTAGAGCGTTAGGAATAATTTCATTGCTTTTTTATAAAATTGTGTTTGATTTCATGGTAGGTCTCTGAGTTATCTAGCTTAGATTCTGATAGATTATCAGAATATATATATAGAATCAGAATATATATAATATATAGTTATCAGAATATATATATATGTATATATATATAATATATAGTTATCTAGATAGATTCTGGTAATCCAGGCAGTGCAAGCATGGGCACACTCTTGTGTCTTGGGTCTCAAGTTATCAGGTAGAGGTCTAATATCCAAAATATATACAGAACACAAGAAAATCCAATTAAAATGTGGTACATATTTAAACAAAGAGTTCTCAACAAAGGAATCTAAACTGGATGAGAAATACATAAAGACATGTCACCATCTTTAGCCATCAGGGAAATGTAAATCAAAACTACTTCCAATAAATACCCAATAGTAAAAAAAAATAAATTAAAAAAACCTACTTTCAAGTTTTATCTTACACCTCTCAGAATGGCTAAGATCAATAACACAAATGATAGCTCATGCTAGAGAGGATGTGAAGCAAGAGGAATACTCCCCGACTGCTGGTGGGAGTGCAAATCTGTACAGCCTCTATGAAAATCAATATGCCAGTTCTTTAGAAAATTGAGAATCAATCTACCTCAATATCTAAGTATAACACTGGTGGGCATATACCCAAAAGATGTTATATGCTACCACAGAATACTTGCTTAACTATGCTCGTAGTGGCTTTATAGATATAGATATCTCTCAGCCAAAGAACAGATGAAGAAAATATGATTTATTTACACAATTTTCCTGTACAATAACAATGTCAGATGTTAGGAAAAAAATGTTATCATGAAATTTTCAGGCAAATTCATTGAACTGGGAAAAAAGTCATCTTCTGCAAGGAACCCAGACCTAGGAATTGAGACATATGTACTCATTTGTAAGCTTATATTACTTGTTAAGTAAATGATAAACACAACATAATCCAAAGAACCAAAAGAAGTTAGATAAAGAAGGGAGAACACACATCGATCTTCCTAGGAAGGGAAAATGGATATGTGGGTGACCTGGGAGTGGGTAGGGTTGGAAACAGAAGAGATTAGGTAGGGGAGTGAGGGGTGGAGAGAGAGGATAAGAGGGGAGATGACTGGAATAAGGTGAGCATTTAAGGGGTGATATGGAATCCTAGTGCAGTGGAATCTTCCTGGAACTTATGAGGGTGAACATAGTGAGGACTCCTAATAAAGGATGAAACAAAGCCTGAACCATCCATTTTCTGTAACCAGGCTAGACTCCAAATTGTGATAGGACACCATCCCAGCCACAAAAGCTCCCCACAACCACATGTACTGCTTACAAGATGGACTGGGGCTTGTAGGAGTGGTCAACAGAGAAATTTTCCATAATTCTTATTGTTTTGGGGTGTGTGCACATGAAGCTTGAACATGGTTGTACATGTGTATACAAAGAAAAGAAGTTGTTGCCTCTCTTGGAGCTCTAGTCACAGGCATTGTGAGTCTCTCCCCAAGATGTCTCAGACACTGGACGACCAAACAGACAGCATATACCAGCTGATATGAGGCCCCCAACATATATGCAGCAGAAGACTGCCTGGTCTGGGCTTAGTTAGAGAAGATGCACCTAATCCTCAAGAGACTGGAGGCCCCAGGAAGTTTAGAAGTCTGGTGGGGTGGGGGGAGTGGGTTGGGGGTAGAGGGGTTGGGGACATCCTCATGGAAACAGCAGGGAAGGGAGGAGGTATGGGATGTGGAACAGTTGGAAGATGGATCAGGAGGGGAATAAAATCTGGAGGGTTAAAAAAATTAAATAGAAAGAAGAAATATTTTTTTAAAAAGTTATGTGCACTAAAATCTGTTTCTCAGCATTTTTAGCCACAGTACTATCTCTCTAGCCAGTGGAGTAAGGGGTGTCTGCTGTGCTATTTCTATAGCAATATGCTATGCAGCAATGTAGAGTAAATATGTAAAACATAAGTGGGTGAATTTGAAAGTATTTTACTATAAATTAATAAGAAATGTGTGAGCAAATAGACACATTTGGCTTATTTTGAGCACCAGAAATCTTTATTAGCTATTTCCTGTGATCCTGGAACATATGAAACTGAGGTACTATGACTATCATGAACCTGAGGCTATCCTAAGCTACAAAGTAGCTTCACAGACAACCTTCGTTACTGAGTGAGACTGTGTTTTAAAAATAATTTTAAAAAAATTATACAAGACTCGAGCCCCGGGCTACCTTGCCAGCAGAGTCTTGCCCAACACCCGCAAGGGTCCACACGGGACTCCCCACGGGACCCTAAGACCTCTGGTGAGTGGATCACAGTGCCTGCCCCAATCCAATCGCGCGGAACTTGAGACTGCGGTACATAGGGAAGCAGGCTACCCGGGCCTGATCTGGGGCACAAGTCCCTTACGCTCGACTCGTAACTCGAGCCCCGGGCTACCTTGACAGCAGAGTCTTGCCCAACACCCGCAAGGGCCCACACGGGACTCCCCACGGGACCCTAAGACCTCTGGTGAGTGGACCACAGTGCCTGCCCCAATCCAATCACGCGGATCTTGAGACTGCAGTACATAGGGAAGCAGGCTACCCGGGCCTGATCTGGGGCACAAGTCCCTTCCGCTCGACTCGAGACTCGAGCCCCGGGCTACCTTGCCAGCAGAGTCTTGCCCAACACCCGCAAGGGTCCACACGGGACTCCCCACGGGACCCTAAGACCTCTGGTGAGTGGATCACAGTGCCTGCCCCAATCCAATCACGCGGAACTTGAGACTGCAGTACATAGGGAAGCAGGCTACCCGGGCCTGATCTGGGGCACAAGTCTCTTGTGCTCGACTCGTGACTCGAGCCCCGGGCTACCTTGCCAGCAGAGTCTTGCCCAACACCCGCAAGGGTCCACACGGGACTCCCCACGGGACCCTAAGACCTCTGGTGAGTGGATCACAGTGCCTGCCCCAATCCAATCGCGCGGAACTTGAGACTGCGGTACATAGGGAAGCAGGCTACCCGGGCCTGATCTGGGGCACAAGTCCCTTACGCTCGACTCGTGACTCGAGCCCCGGGCTACCTTGCCAGCAGAGTCTTGCCCAACACCCGCAAGGGTCCACACAGGACTCCCCACGGGACCCTAAGACCTCTGGTGAGTGGATCACAGTGCCTGCCCCAATCCAATCGCACGGAACTCGAGACTGCGGTACATAGGGAAGCAGGCTACCCGGGCCTGATCTGGGGCACAAGTCCCTTCCGCTCGACTCGAGACTCGAGCCCCGGGCTACCTTGCCAGCAGAGTCTTGCCCAACACCCGCAAGGGTCCACACGGGACTCCCCACGGGACCCTAAGACCTCTGGTGAGTGGATCACAGTGCCTGCCCCAATCCAATCGCGCGGAACTTGAGACTGCGGTACATAGGGAAGCAGGCTACCCGGGCCTGATCTGGGGCACAAGTCCCTTCCGCTCGACTCGAGACTCGAGCCCCGGGCTACCTTGACAGCAGAGTCTTGCCCAACACCCGCAAGGGCCCACACGGGACTCCCCACGGGACCCTAAGACCTCTGGTGAGTGGAACACAGCGCCTGCCCCAATCCAATCGCGTGGAACTTGAGACTGCGGTACATAGGGAAGCAGGCTACCCGGGCCTGATCTGGGGCACAAACCCCTTCCACTCCACTCGAGCCCCGGGCTACCTTGCCAGCTGAGTCGCCTGACACCCGCAAGGGCCCACACAGGATTCCACACGTGATCCTAAGACCTCTAGTGAGTGGAACACAACTTCTGCCAGGAGTCTGGTTCGAACACCAGATATCTGGGTACCTGCCTTGCAAGAAGAGAGCTTGCCTGCAGAGAATACTCTGCCCACTGAAACTAAGGAGAGTGCTACCCTCCAGGTCTGCTCATAGAGGCTAACAGAGTCACCTGAAGAACAAGCTCTTAACAGTGACAACTAAAACAGCTAGCTTCAGAGATTACCAGATGGCGAAAGGCAAACGTAAGAATCCTACTAACAGAAATCAAGACCACTCACCATCATCAGAACGCAGCACTCCCACCCCACCTAGTCCTGGGCACCCCAACACAACCGAAAATCTAGACCCAGATTTAAAAACATTTCTCATGATGATGATAGAGGACATCAAGAAGGACTTTCATAAGTCACTTAAAGATTTACAGGAGAGCACTGCTAAAGAGTTACAGGCTCTTAAAGAAAAGCAGGAAAACACAGCCAAACAGGTGATGGAAATGAACAAAACCATACTAGAACTAAAAGGGGAAGTAGACACAATAAAGAAAACCCAAAGCGAGGCAACGCTGGAGATAGAAACCCTAGGAAAGAGATCTGGAACCATAGATGCGAGCATCAGCAACAGAATACAAGAAATGGAAGAGAGAATCTCAGGTGCAGAAGATTCCATAGAGAACATCGACACAACAGTCAAAGAAAATACAAAATGCAAAAGGATCCTAACTCAAAACATCCAGGTAATCCAGGACACAATGAGAAGACCAAACCTACGGATAATAGGAATTGATGAGAATGAAGATTTTCAACTTAAAGGGCCAGCTAATATCTTCAACAAAATAATAGAAGAAAACTTCCCAAACATAAAAAAAGAGATGCCCATGATCATACAAGAAGCATACAGAACTCCAAATAGACTGGACCAGAAAAGAAATTCCTCCCGACACATAATAATCAGAACAACAAATGCACTAAATAAAGATAGAATATTAAAAGCAGTAAGGGAGAAAGGTCAAGTAACATATAAAGGAAGGCCTATCAGAATTACACCAGACTTTTCACCAGAGACTATGAAAGCCAGAAGAGCCTGGACAGATGTTATACAGACACTAAGAGAACACAAATGCCAGCCCAGGCTACTATACCCGGCCAAACTCTCAATTACCATAGATGGAGAAACCAAAGTATTCCACGACAAAACCAAGTTCACACAATATCTTTCCACGAATCCAGCCCTTCAAAGGATAATAACAGAAAAGAAGCAATACAAGGACGGAAATCACGCCCTAGAACAACCAAGAAAGTAATCATTCAACAAACCAAAAAGAAGACAGCCACAAGAACAGAATGCCAACTCTAACAACAAAAATAAAAGGGAGCAACAATTACTTTTCCTTAATATCTCTTAATATCAATGGACTCAATTCCCCAATAAAAAGACATAGACTAACAGACTGGCTACACAAACAGGACCCAACATTCTGCTGCTTACAGGAAACCCATCTCAGGGAAAAAGACAGACACTACCTCAGAGTGAAAGGCTGGAAAACAATTTTCCAAGCAAATGGACTGAAGAAACAAGCTGGAGTAGCCATTTTAATATCGGATAAAATCGACTTCCAACCCAAAGTTATCAAAAAAGACAAGGAGGGACACTTCATACTCATCAAAGGTAAAATCCTCCAAGAGGAACTCTCAATTCTGAATATCTACGCACCAAATGCAAGGGCAGCCACATTCATTAGAGACACTTTAGTAAAGCTCAAAGCATACATTGCACCTCACACAATAATAGTGGGAGACTTCAACACACCACTTTCTTCAAAGGACAGATCGTGGATACAGAAACTAAACAGGGACACAGTGAAACTAACAGAAGTTATGAAACAAATGGACCTGACAGATATCTACAGAACATTTTATCCTAAAACAAAAGGATATACCTTCTTCTCAGCACCTCACGGGACCTTCTCCAAAATTGACCATATAATTGGTCACAAAACAGGCCTCAATAGATACAAAAATATTGAAATTGTCCCATGTATCCTATCAGACCACCATGGCCTAAGACTGATCTTCAAGAACAACATAAATAATGGAAAGCCAACATTCACGTGGAAACTGAATAACACTCTTCTCAATGATACCTTGGTCAAGGAAGGAATAAAGAAAGAAATTAAAGACTTTTTAGAGTTTAATGAAAATGAAGCCACAACGTACCCAAACCTATGGGACACAATGAAAGCATTTCTAAGAGGGAAACTCATAGCGCTGAGTGCCTCCAAGAAGAAACGGGAGACAGCACATACTAGCAGCTTGACAACACATCTAAAAGCCCTAGAAAAAAAGGAAGCAAATTCACCCAAGAGGAGTAGACGGCAGGAAATAATCAAACTCAGGGGTGAAATCAACCAAGGGGAAACAAGAAGAACTATTCAAAGAATTAACCAAACGAGGAGTTGGTTCTTTGAGAAAATCAACAAGATAGATAAACCCTTAGCTAGACTCACTAAAGGGCACAGGGACAAAATCCTAATTAACAAAATCAGAAATGAAAAGGGAGACATAACAACAGATCCTGAAGAAATCCAAAACACCATCAGATCCTTCTACAAAAGGCTATACTCAACAAAACTGGAAAACCTGGACGAAATGGACAAATTTCTGGACAGATACCAGGTACCAAAGTTGAATCAGGATCAAGTTGACCATCTAAACAGTCCCATATCACCTAAAGAAATAGAAGCAGTTATTAATAGTCTCTCAACCAAAAAAAGCCCAGGACCAGATGGGTTTAGTGCAGAGTTCTATCAGACCTTCAAAGAAGATCTAATTCCAATTCTGCACAAACTATTTCACAAAATAGAAGTAGAAGGTACTCTACCCAACTCATTTTATGAAGCCACTATTACTCTGATACCTAAACCACAGAAAGATCCAACAAAGATAGAGAACTTCAGACCAATTTCTCTTATGAATATCGATGCAAAAATCCTCAATAAAATTCTCGCTAACCGAATCCAAGAACACATTAAAGCAATCATCCATCCTGACCAAGTAGGTTTTATTCCAGGGATGCAGGGATGGTTTAATATACGAAAATCCATCAATGTAATCCATTATATAAACAAACTCAAAGACAAAAACCACATGATCATCTCGTTAGATGCAGAAAAAGCATTTGACAAGATCCAACACCCATTCATGATAAAAGTTTTGGAAAGATCAGGAATTCAAGGCCCATACCTAAACATGATAAAAGCAATCTACAGCAAACCAGTAGCCAACATCAAAGTAAATGGAGAGAAGCTGGAAGCAATCCCACTAAAATCAGGGACTAGACAAGGCTGCCCACTTTCTCCCTACCTTTTCAACATAGTACTTGAAGTATTAGCCAGAGCAATTCGACAACAAAAGGAGATCAAGGGGATACAAATTGGAAAACAGGAAGTCAAAATATCACTTTTTGCAGATGATATGATAGTATATATAAGTGACCCTAAAAATTCTACCAGAGAACTCCTAAACCTGATAAACAGCTTCGGTGAAGTAGCTGGATATAAAATAAACTCAAACAAGTCAATGGCCTTTCTCTATACAAAGAATAAACAGGCTGAGAAAGAAATTAGGGAAACAACACCCTTCTCAATAGTCACAAATAATATAAAATATCTTGGCGTGACTCTAACTAAGGAGGTGAAAGATCTGTATGATAAAAACTTCAAATCTCTGAAGAAAGAAATTAAAGAAGATCTCAGAAGATGGAAAGATCTCCCATGCTCATGGATTGGCAGGATCAACATTGTAAAAATGGCTATCTTGCCAAAAGCAATCTACAGATTCAATGCAATCCCCATCAAAATTCCAACTCAATTCTTCAACGAATTGGAAGGAGCAATTTGCAAATTTGTCTGGAATAACAAAAAACCTAGAATAGCAAAAAGTCTTCTCAAGGATAAAAGAACTTCTGGCGGAATCACCATGCCAGACCTAAAGCTTTACTACAGAGCAATTGTGATAAAAACTGCATGGTACTGGTATAGAGACAGACAAGTAGACCAATGGAATAGAATTGAAGATCCAGAAATGAACCCACACACCTATGGTCACTTGATCTTCGACAAGGGAGCTAAAACCATCCAGTGGAAGAAAGACAGCATTTTCAACAATTGGTGCTGGCACAACTGGTTGTTATCGTGTAGAAGAATGCGAATCGATCCATACTTATCTCCTTGTACTAAGGTCAAATCTAAGTGGATCAAGGAACTTCACATAAAACCAGAGACACTGAAACTTATAGAGGAGAAAGTGGGGAAAAGCCTTGAAGATATGGGCACAGGGGAAAAATTCCTGAACAGAACAGCAATGGCTTGTGCTGTAAGATCGAGAATCGACAAATGGGACCTAATGAAACTCCAAAGTTTCTGCAAGGCAAAAGACACCGTCAATAAGACAAAAAGACCACCAACAGATTGGGAAAGGATCTTTACCTATCCTAAATCAGATAGGGGACTAATATCCAACATATATAAAGAACTCAAGAAGGTGGACTTCAGAAAATCAAATAACCCCATTAAAAAATGGGGCTCAGAACTGAACAAAGAATTCTCACCTGAGGAATACCGAATGGCAGAGAAGCACTTGAAAAAATGTTCAACATCCTTAATCATCAGGGAAATGCAAATCAAAACAACCCTGAGATTCCACCTCACACCAGTCAGAATGGCTAAGATCAAAAATTCAGGTGACAGCAGATGCTGGCGAGGATGTGGAGAAAGAGGAACACTCCTCCATTGTTGGTGGGAGTGCAGGCTTGTACAACCACTCTGGAAATCAGTCTGGCGGTTCCTCAGAAAACTGGACATAGTACTACCGGAGGATCCAGCAATACCTCTCCTGGGCATATATCCAGAAGATGCCCCAACAGGTAAGAAGGACACATGCTCCACTATGTTCATAGCAGCCTTATTTATAATAGCCAGAAGCTGGAAAGAACCTAGATGCCCCTCAACAGAGGAATGGATACAGAAAATGTGGTACATCTACACAATGGAGTACTACTCAGCTATTAAAAAGAATGAATTTATGAAATTCCTAGCCAAATGGATGGACCTGGAGGGCATCATCCTGAGTGAGGTAACACATTCACAAAGAAACTCACACAATATGTATTCACTGATAAGTGGATATTAGCCCCAAACCTAGGATACCCAAGATATAAGATATAATTTGCTAAACACATGAAACTCAAGGAGAATGAAGACTGAAGTGTGGACACTATGCCCCTCCTTAGATTTGGGAACAAAACACCCATGGAAGGAGTTACAGAGACGGAGTTTGGAGCTGAGATGAAAGGATGGACCATGTAGAGACTGCCATAGCCAGGGATCCACCCCATAATCAGCATCCAAACGCTGACACCATTGCATACACTAGCAAGATTTTATTGAAAGGACGCAGATGTAGCTGTCTCTTGTGAGACTATGCCGGGGCCCAGCAAACACAGAAGTGGATGCTCACAGTCAGCTAATGGATGGATCATAGGGCTCCCAATGGAGGAGCTAGAGAAAGTAGCCAAGGAGCTAAAGGGATCTGCAACCCTATAGGTGGAACAACCTTATGAGCTAACCAGTACCCCGGAGCTCTTGACTCTAGCTGCATATATATCAAAAGATGGCCTAGTCGGCCATCACTGGAAAGAGAGGCCCATTGGACTTGCAAACTTTATATGCCCCAGTACAGGGGAATACCAGGGCCAAAAAGGGGGAGTGGGTGGGCAGGGGAGTGGGGGTGGGTGGATATGGGGGACTTTTGGTATAGCATTGGAAATGTAAATGAGTTAAATACCTAATAAAAATGGAAAAAAAATTATACAATTTACATGCACAACAAAACATGAACCGTTATTCCAGTAATAAATATAACAACTGCATGTATAAAATTATTCAAGTGTTACATAAATTCAATATGTTATCTAACCTAGGAAAATTACAGTACTGAAAACAACCATTTCAGCAAGAGATGATTCCATAGGATAATTTTGTAAGATTTTATGTAGGAATCAAAGAGATATAGCTTTCCAGTAAGAAAACTTTACTCCCTTGGTAAGAAAGTAAGCTATAATCTGATCTCATCCGATTCTGATTTTGAATTTATTTGTTATTGAAGACTGGCTTGGTCAACATAATTCCTGATTCTAGATGCAGTGTTTGTGAATAGTTGTGTTCTAGACTCATGTAGGATATCACCAAAACTCAAGGCTATGCCCCATTCTCTTTCTGCAGGATATAGAATGAGTAGTTGAGAATTTTTTTAACCAAGAGATTTAAAATTTTTTCTTCTTAAGTTTTTGTGTGCCATATCACTTTTCCAGTATTTCAAAAGATAGAATAATCAATTCCAAATATCCAGAAGTTTTATGGAGTTAAAAATATCTGCTAACTTACAAGTATATATTTATAGATCAATATCAAATTAAATAATAAATAATATATTTTAATATATTAAAATATATTAAAATTTCATCTATTATTTTCATCTATTATTTTCATCTATTATTCCTGATGATAGTACTTGGTGAATTAGTGGTCGTAGTATTTATTATTATTAAACTATGTACTTGGTTTATTTTTAATTTTAATTTCAATATTTCCTTTATGCTCTAGTACCCCTTTAAATAGTCAACCTATGAACTTAGGGCCTTCTTTCTTATGACAGCTTTGTGGAGAGTCACTGTTTTTGAGCACCTTGGTGATTTCAAAGGGTAATAGACAGATATTTTGAAAACTTTATTGACAATCAGTTGATGCTTAGAGATTTTTACCGTGTTATACCCCATTAATAAGATATCACTATGTAATGTCTATTATTGCTCAGGTAATTTTTGTGTGTGTGTGGGGGGGTGGCTTTTTGTGTTGTGATGTGTGGTACTGGAAGAGTCCATATGATGGTGTTGGATCTAGTGTAACTGAGATTATAGGTGATTGTAAACCATATGAAATGGGTTCTAGGAATTGAACACTGGCTCTCTACACAGGCCTTAATGGCTGTGTCATCCATCTAGCCCCATATAGCCCACTCTTAAGGAATAAGAGTTTATCTGGAAATCTGTACGTTGAATTTCTGCTCTATACATATGATGTTTATCCAGTCATAATTTTGTATCAATGTTCATTAATGCTGTTGTATTTTCCTTTCCTTCTTCTCTCTTTCTTCTCATTCTTTGTCTCCTCATTATGTAACCCTTCCCTCTGCCTCATTTCTTTTCTTTTCTGTTCCCTAAATGTGCTCTAACAGTTATTCATAATGCTAGACCTTATGTCACAATGCTACAGTTTTGTCAGTGTTTTTGTTGTTTATCCTTTGAATATTTTCTAAAATTGTTCTTTTTGTTTTTTGTTTACTTTGGTATTTTTGAACCATTATTATACTTACCTTTCTGTCAATGGAGTTTTGGTTTTCTTATAAGAGTGAAAGGTATAAGTATAACACGTCTGTAGTGCTGTAAAAAACATAAAACATAGTTTACTTGTGGATTAGTGGACAGTATTTAAATGTGTATCCGAGTAGCATAGAAATACACATAACATTTTTTAAAGATTTCCACATACAAGCATCTACATCACTGCAGATAAGTATGAGTTTACATTTTATTCTATTCTATAATTTTTCACTGTCATTCCCAAAGGCTCTTGCAATTCATCAATTACTTCCTCCATGTTTTATTTGATTATTCAGACTAGTTTCAGAAATGTTTAATATAAACTTCACAATACAGACAATATCAGTCAAGACACAAAGCTTATGAAGATTACTTTTGTATCTTGCCTATGAGCAGAATAATTTCACTCCTCTCTAGGTTATTTATTTCACAAGAAATAAAATTTGTCCACCATCTTCAATGAAATAAATTTATGTATTTAAAATTCAGTTCGATCGTTTTGTCACATTCTACATTTTGTCATGGACTATCAACTTCCCAAATAAATTGTGTGTGTGAGTGTGTGTGTGTGTGTGTGTGTGTGTGTGTGTGTGTGTGTATTTCTCACAGTAAGATAGTATCTTTGCACCATAATTCTGAAATTTAAAATAAGTTTGTATCTTGTAATTCTTATCCGAATGTGATCTAGAATATCTCCACTTGCTGAAACATCCTTGTCCTTTCATTCAAGATGACTCAGGCAAATTTTCTCATATTAAACTCTTTGAGAAATCTATCTCTTCTGTGGCTTGTTAGATTTTTAAAAACTGAAAATATTCTATATGTCATCGTTTGTATACCCCATCAAGTATTTTAAAAGTCCATTCTTTTTAAATAGTATTTTTATTGATTGTGTTAGATTTTTCCATCATGTACCCCTATCACTTTCACTTCCCAGTCCTCCCAGGTTTGACTCCCATTGTGATCTCACCCAAAAGAAGAAGGAATAGTAGGAAAATGAGGAGGAGGAGGAGGAAGAAGAGGAGGAAAGAATAGGAACAGGAAGAAGAAGAGGAGGAGGAGGAGGAAAAAGGAGGGTCAGGAAGAAAGAGGAGGATGAGGAAGAAAAGGAGGAGGAGGAGGAGGGAGAGGAGGAGGAAATGGAAGAGTCCAATTTTTGGTGCCCAGATACTCACAGGCACTTGTTCAAGCTCTTAGTAGTCATGCCCTTAAAAAAATACTGAGTCTTTCTCCACCTGCACTACCACCAGAAGCCATCAGTTGTGGAGAACAAAAATTCAGCAGCCATATCAAAAGATTTAAGCATTTTCCTTCAATGGCTTTCCATCTAGGCTGTTATTTTGGGTGGGTTTAGAGGTGGCAGTAGGAGATGTCACAGATGCCTTTTATGTCCCTCTTTCTCAACAGTGATTCTATACAAATCAGTACCACTGCAATAGTATCTTCCTTTGCCTTTCTAGTCAGCAGGAGTATGGATCATGGACTTACACATGACTTCTGGCAACAGCATGGACCAGGAGCAGCCACATGGTCTCAAACATCACCACATGCCAGAGACCTCAGCAGGTCTCCAGTGGCCCTACCAATCTCAGATATCAACATGGCCCTCTTGTTTTAGGTGAGTGTGAATATACAAGCTGTATATGTTATAGCACATGCTCTATGTATTCATAAGTAATAAAATCAATAAACTTCAAAAGTATGATTGAAAAATATGATAAATGATTCATAATTTTTCTAGGACTGCTTGAACATTTTATTATGATATTGTCCTTTTAAACATGATAAGCCTTATAATCCTGGAGGACACATATCCTAAATAAAATTATCAAACAGTTTGTTTCTTCCAATCTGCTCTGAATAAATCCATTATATTACATCATACCAATTTGGAAGCCTATAAGCTAAGTTTTGGCATGTTTTGGTAGACTCATAGGTCCAAAATCTCTCTTCACTTTAATATGTCCCTTTCTGCTGCTCCTTCCCATTTTAATTTTTTGCCCCTGATGACAAGTCTCACTCTTTAATCCAGCTCATTCTAAATCCAGATTGATTTTAACTCATGATCCTTGGCTTAGTTATGTATCTGTAGAGAAAAACATTTCTAATGACTGTTTCATTTTCCTGTAACCAGGCTTGAGAAATGGACATACTTCTATTCCTGCATCATCCATTAAAGAACATCTCATTCTTGAATCTCTCTTAGATGTGTGATAGATTTACCTACAATCACAACAGTTTCCAGATTGTCAGACATTTAAAACACAGGCTCTAAGTCCTTCTTATTATTTACATCATCATATTTAAATAATCACACTTCAAAAAGCCCTTAATCACCTGTCAAATTTTCACAAATCATATAAACCAGGCATGTGTGAAATTTGACTTAAGTATTCTGGAGCAAAATTTTTATTTTTATGTAATTTGTAGCAACACGGGGGAGTGAGAAGATGGTGATCCATTTCTACATTGTAATGGATGCACAGGCACAATAATTGATTTTGTTCAGAAAGGAACAGGAGAACATAGTCTGGGTGTAGAAAAAGGCATTGAAACAAAGATGAAAATAATTCAGCTGAAAGACAGGCAGAAAAAAGGAACATAAAAGAATCAAGAATGAAAATACCAATAACAGCAAACAGAGAAGATAACCAGCTGAGATGGCAACAAGATTTAGCCTGGTGGGCAGAATAAGCAAAAGTCAGTATCAAACAAAACACAGTGCAATCTACTCCTCAAATAATCAGTAAAGTTAAATATACATGGCTGTTTCTTACAATAATCACACACTCCCAGTGCTCCTAGTACAGTTCTACATGGGCTTCTCATTATTGGCTAATAATAGGACTAAAACAAAGGCAATCTAGTTTAAGTAGGGGCAACACCTGAGAAAAATTAGATCTCTCATTTTGGTCTTATACAGTGAGAGCATGAAGAAGATAAGATAGGAACTCATTGAGTAAGAATAGCATCGTGCATCACATCAATCAAGTAAAGTTTCATTTTTTTTTCTATTTTTCTCCATTTTTGGTTGAGATATTAATAAGCATGATTCGTTTTGTTTCATTTTCTCTTTAGAGACAAGCTACCATTCTTTATCAGGGATAGATAATGTGGCCACATCAAAGATTGTACAAACAAGAGTAGAGAAAAACGATGGAACCGAATATGTGAAAATTAGTTCAAATTGGTACAATATCATCAATAAAGCATTAAATCTAGATGGATGAGAATCCTCATTTCAGGAGTTGAAGGAAAATCGGATGGCAATCAAGACTGACTCTAAGAACTTCTAGAAGGGACAGCATAAAAGATCATTGAACGGCAGAGGCTAGAACACATTTTTAATCCTTTCTCAGCCCATCACTAAATCTGACTTGCCTGCAAAAATCTTTTTATCTTTCCAAATGGAAAATAACTGGGCATGGAAGAAGCCATATTAGGATTTCAAGCTAGCATAGGAACAGCCACTTTACCTGTTCAGCAGTGTCTCTGCCTTCTTTAAGGACTAGAACTAGAGTCTAATTGAAATAGAGGGTGAACAGTGAAAAATAAATAAATAAATAAATAAGAAAAACAGGAATAATTTATTTTTTTTTTTGGTTTGTTTGCTTGTTTTTGTTTGTTTGTGTTTGGGGTTTTGTTTTTTATTTGTTTTTATTTTTTGTTGTTGGTTGTTTTTGCTTTGTAATAAATGGGTTAGAAGTACAAATATGTGATATTCAAACAATTCATAAACTAAAAGCTAAGTTGTGATTTACTATGAATATGACACACAAAGAGTTTGTACTTTCATTTTTAAAGTTTTTTTCAGTTTTTTTTTAATTACTTGTATATTTGTGTTTGTCTGTGTGGGTATTTGCACCTGAGTTCAGATATCTGTGGAGGTAGGAGGCATCAGAACCAAAGGGGAATGAGTTCCAAATGACTGATAAGAAAGTCACAAACTAAAGTTGATTCCTCTGCCAGAACAGTATGCACCTTTTCTCACTGGAAAAATCCTCCACCTCAGCATTTGTTCTTCATATTATTTTTCTTAAATGATTTAATATTATTTCTTGTAAAGTTCCTAAAAATTAATAGAAAGTATTTGTAAATGCATCTAGCCATTACAATTCAGTAAAAGACCTTATCTTTTATTTTTCTGTGAAATAGTGAATGAAATTTGTTCTATTTATTTAAACTTTCCTATCTGTGGCAGATATATTAGCATTTCCAACACATTTATGTATACAATATTTCCATGCATGGTTAGAATGTAAACTCAAGAGCAGGCAAAATTTGTTACTTTAAAAACATTTCAATGATAAGCAGTAAAACTGTGAAGAGGAGACTAACATTCCTCCCCTAAAAGTTCAATAAAGGCATACAACATAATAATGTCCTTTAAAAAAATCCAAACAGAAAGATAATGTAACAGGACAGCTTCTTATATGGCATTTCTGCCTATGAATATTTTCTTATCAGAAATTGTTGTCATCTAGATTAAAATACGTTTTTGGATAAAGTATGAGAAAATTCATTTATTTGGAAATATTTTGACGGCATTTTCCTTGCCCATCAACCTACCAAATACTTCCCATAATCATAAGAAGATGAAGGGTCAAAACTCAATTTTAGTGTTTGCACTTGCAAGACATTTTTTTGTTCCTTTTTTCTGCAGTGCAAGTCTGAGCACTGTCATTATTTATTGTAAATGTAACTTTTATTCACCGGTAGAAATTGTCATTTTAGAGGCTTCCTGATGAATAAGCCCCCCTTTCTAGTTCTTTCTGAACTCTTGTAGTCTGGTTCAACTTTGCTGTTCTGGCTCAATCTCCACTCCAAGGGAAATGATTCAGTTTGGCTTCTCTCGGCTTCTCACTGAATTGCTCTGCTTGGTCTCAAACTAAGTCTGGCAATTTTCTTCTATCTCCTGGCTTCTTCTTATTCTCTGTCTTCAACTGCCTCTGCTGACCTTCCCTGAACTGCATGAAGCCATGGATGCAGATCCACTCCACTGTACCCACTGCACTGCTGCCTCTGTGACTGTTTCTCCCTGTGCTGCTCTTTCCTGTGCTTTTCTCAGCAGAGTTTGGCACACCCTATCTCTGACTCATTTCGTCATTTCTTTCTCTGATTTGTCACTTTGTCTGCCCCTCAATTAAACATCACTTTCAATCTCGGCTGTTCCATCCTACAAACTAATTTTATCTTAAAGATGTGTACTAAGAATGTGTCCTTATTTCAGATGGATCACAAAGAGTCTTTGGATGTGATCTTTTGCCAGAGCAGGCATGTAACTGGGTTAAAATTCCTCAAAAGTTCACTGAGGACTTTTGAATGTATTCTTATAAAATTGGTATGTACTAGTTTTCCACTTCCATTACGTGAATCTAAAGGAGTAATTTTATCCCTTATTTGAAAAACATCGGTGCTGTCCACAAATGTGTTGGAAGAAGATCTGAATCCATGTTTCATCTCTGTGTTTCTCTTTGTTAAGGTTATCTACTTTCTCACCATCCACAATACAGCTCGGATTTGCACACTCCATTTTCTGTACAGAAAGAAATTTGTTACAGAAAAAAAGAAGTAGCAGGATGACGAGGAGGAGGAGGGGCAGAAAGATGAAGAGGGGAGAAGGAAGAGGAGGAAGCAGAGGGGACCTTTGAACAAAGAAGTGGAAACACATTCTCAAGTTAATCTTCCCAACTCTTCTCACGTGTTCACACATGAAGAGTACATTGTCAGGGGAAACATTATGTAAAATCAAATGACACAAACCACACCAGCTTTCTGGAAAAACGGGATGAATCTGGAAGAATATTCCCAACATGCCTGACAGGCAAGTTGGCTACACTGGCTGAAGTTTGTTGTCTTTATAAGGTAGAGGAAACACAGAGAAACAAATAAAAAAATCTTGATTTCACAGCTTTACCCATAGATATAAGGCATGGCATTTAAAATTAAGAAATAATTAATTTCCTTAATGACATGCTATCATTGAAATTCCACTAAGGCCCTCCCTGCACGGGACAGAATCCTCAGGTTCTCTGCTTATCTAGCTTCTTAAGGTGTCTGCTGGGAAAGGTGAATGAAGCCACCTTCCCTACTGTTCCAAGACATGAGAGTTTCAGATGGGGAGGGGCTGAAGGACACGTGTCTGCTGTCCATATGATACTGAAAGAAGTTTTACTTTGTCAGGTCTGTTACTATTCCTGTGAACCTCTCTGTAAAGTGAGAGGTTGCGGTTCCTTGTTTAGGGGTCTGCTGCTTCCCATGGTTTTGAAAGAGGAACGAGAGGCAGATACTCTCATATAGATTTCATCACCTCGAGTTCCACTGTTTGCTCATGGCACAATGTGGTTGAAAGAAGGGTGTTGTCACCTGAGGACAGGCAAGGGTGGCTGTGTTCACATATTGAAGCATATTTGAAAGGTTGAACCAGAACACTTAGGGCCTTATCTCATTTTAATTACATTATTATTTTGATTTATTAAATGCAATGGACTCTGCTCAGTAAATTGTTTTGTCTGATATTCTCCAGATAATCTGTGAATATTCCCACAGGTATGGTATAATAATCTGCTCTTCTTGCAAATTTCTTTATCATTTGGGTAAACTTAGTCTTAATTGAATAGAAAAGTAAAAAGTATGAATGAAAAACATGAAATAGTTTTTATATTCTGTAATATTAGAAAAGTTGGAATGGAAGCATAACAGGAACAGGATACAATAAAATTATAAGTTTTGCTGATTTGTGCCATAAGAATTAATTGATAAGGATTATGAAAGTATTTTTGAACTGGAAAAAATAATTTCTGGTTTTAGAATTTGGAAGTTAGCATCCATTTTCATAACTATACACAACTTAAAAAATATAAAAATTCACAACCTTTTATGCCAAGAAAAGACCAGGGCTTTCACATCAAGTGTCTCACCAAACCCAGAGAACTAGACAAATAAAACAATGTTTCCCTTGGTCCTATGGAGACTTGATGCCCCAGCATAGGGGGATGCTGGAGCCATGGGGCTGGAGTGGGTGGATGGGGGGGGGGGAGAGAATATCCTCTTAGAAGCAAGGCAAAAGGAGGATGGGATGGAGTGTTTGCAGAGGGAAGACCAGGAATGGGAACAACATTTGGAATTTGAGTAAATAAAATGGACAATAAAAAAAAAATGAAAGGAGGTTAGGGAAAATCCCAAATTACTATCTACAGTAGTCATCAACCATTCCTCTGAATGTCTGCCCAAAATCTCTAATTTTCTTTAGTAGGACTGTAGTTTTATAATTTTCTCATCATTAAATTTGCCTTCTAATTACTATGATGAAGTTCTTCATCTTCAACATAGTAGACCATTTGAATGTTGATATATGCAATTTGTTTTTCCATTATGGTGAAAAAGAAAGGCAAAAATAAGGAACAAACAAACAAAAGCAAAAGCAAAATGACTCCTGATATTCCTGATGATTTCCAAAGTGAGTATGATATAAACACACATCAGAAACAAATTCTACATGAAAGTTCATTACAAGCAGTGAATAAGCCTTTGTGTCAACCCAGGAAATTGAAGGGGGTGCTTGTTATACTCTCCATAATTTAGTTCTCCCTTTTAGTTATTCCACATATTAAAAAGTATTTTAAGAAAAAATCCTGTTTGCCTGCTACATATGTGCTGGTGTCTCGTTTCAGCCTGTGTATGTTCTTTGGTTGGTGGCTTAGTCTGAGAGCTCTTATTGGTCCATGTTAGTTGACTTTGTTGGTCTTTTTGTGGGGTTCCCTTCCCCTTCAAGGCCTTCAAGCCTTCCCCCAACTCATCCATAAGTGTCCCCAGCCTCTGTCAGATGTTTGGCAGAAGTGATATAAAAGCCAGATATATTGCCAGGTTCCCGTAAACCTAGATAGATAAGTATCCTTGTGGTTTTTCACCCATTCAGTCCAGGTACATGGGATAACTCCACTCAGGAAGAAATTCTGCTTCACAAAAAAGAAACAAGGTGGATCAAATGAGAAAAACACTTAGTATCAGCCTCAGGTTGGATTAATCAAAGATGAATTAGGGCTATGATTCCCAACTGGATCTGCACATGTAAACCATCTGTAGAAAAATGCTGCAGGAAAATTTTCAGAAAAGATGACAGCATGTACACACACACAAGCATAAAAAACAGGCAGTGATACATGCAAAGAATATAAATAAGTTAATAAGTATTGTAGCAAACAAAGTAAAAGCTACACAAATAATAGCTAGTGAATTTACTCAAAGAATGTACAAATTATAATGTTGACATATCCAAAGTGTTTGTTTGAAAAGACAGGAGACCATTATGAAAAATTTAAACTGTGATATTCATTGTCACTAAAATAAAATTGAAAAGTTTGTACATATGTTCCGACAATATCACAGATGCCCTTAATCACTACAATGATATTTAAAAAGGAAAAGTTTAAGAGAGCAAGAGGCTCATTCTGCACTTGAATATTATGGTGAAGGTGGTGAATCCCACAGCAAACTTGTGTTTACAATGTGAATTCTTTGAATTCTCAGTGTGATCTTCTCAATATTGATAATTCACCCATATTTTTCTGAATTGTATTTTTGCAATAGATCTCTTCATTTTTAAATGTTATTTTCATGTAACACATCCACTTCATTTTATAAACATCTTCTACATATTTACAAAACATAACTGGCATATAGTTCAAAAATAAAAGCACTTAGTATTGATTTTTCTTTATCTGTGACTGATCTGAAATGATGATGTTTTTAATACAAAGAGTTACAAAAGCCAAAAATTTCAAGAAAACAATTTTATTCCCTTTAAATCACTAAATTACAATAAGCCAAAACTGTCCTCCTTTACAAAATTTAAGAAAAATAAATATTTGTTACTTCAAAATCATTGTTGTTTCATAGGAAGCTGTAAATCCTGAGCAACCAAAGTTTGATTACCTTTAACACAACAAAACCCCATCAAAGTTGGATTAGGGCTATGATTCCCAACTGGATCTGCACATGTAAACCATCTGTAGAGAAATGCTGCAGGAAAAATTTCAGAAATGATAACAGCATGATTTCTGCAATAGTGGCTATTATTGAGACTACTCTAAGGCATGTATTTTAACACCGAAAGACACATATACCGGCTATTTGTAGCTAGGTAGCTGTGTTGGAATTCCATCCCCTGTCTCTTTAATATGAGCCTTGGCAGGTACTGGAAGGCTCATGGAGATTTTCTTTGCTTTATGACCTAAGTTGACAACTGTGACTTCCTCTTTGTGGTTTTCTGATGGTTATGCCATATGAGAATCACCTTCTATCATCTGAGAAGCTGCTGACAAAGAGTGCCATTTTGATGGATGACCTGAGCTGCTGCTATTCCCCACAGAGAGAAGCAGCAAGTTTTATGGGAAATTATTAGCGGAAGGCAGAGAGAAAGAAAAAGAAGGCCATGCGCAGCTCACAATGACTGACACAATGATTTGCTTACAGTTCCAAGCTGGCTCAGCTGAGAACAGAAGCAAGGGGAAAAAGGCTCATCAATATTTAAAGAGCTGATCATATAACCAACTGACAGGCCATTTGTGAGTGCAAATTATAGAACAGACCCAAAAGCTATAGGGACCTTTTTCCTCACCTACACTTCCCATAGTTGCGGGTTTCATAAACGGAAAATGAAAGGTGTAAGACTATGTACCTGAATCTTTCTCTATTCCAGCAATTCTCCAACTGTGGCTGATACCAGCAGTTAACAGTGAGAATTTAGGCAGTGTACAATTGCATATACATGCTAGACCTATGAAACAATAGCCTCTGTGGCAGGCTCAGCAAATTGTGTTCTAATAAATCTCTTCAGATGAATCTACTACAAGCTGAAGTTCAAGGATCACTGTCTTCTACAATACTTGCCTTCATTTCAAAGACACTTCATAGCCTCGTGATTTATGTAATATGGTTGATTTATGAGGAAAAATTATTGACTGATTAAATCCACTTACACAAGCAAAAGCATTGATATTGTATCCTACTAGTAACCATTTTAACAACATAGATATCATATTAAAAATATTATGAGAGATTCTGAGATTAGAAAACATAAATTCAACCTCTTATTTAGAAAAAAAATAGTTCTTCATGAACAAGAAGACAGTGCATTCAGTGAAAGGAAGTATATGTATTTATCCATCTTGTACTTTAATCATGTTGGTGAAATGAACTCAGTCACTCACCATTGTTTCAACCTCAAAATAGTTAAAAGCAAGTTAAGTTACAAGACACTGTTAGGGATTTGCATCTAAAACTTCGCAAGGTATGGAAATCTTGGAATCACTAGAGAGTCAGAACCAATCTCAGCTAAACAGCAAGTTTTAAAGGCTTACTTCCTTAAAAAAGAGCATTCAGTAATTTTTGGTGAAAAATTGTACACCATTGCTATAGAGAAGAGAGAACAGCAGCAGGGGATACCTTATGTTGAGGGTATAAATCAACAGAAAATGCAAAAGGCTAAAATGAGCACTCATCTGTCTAACCTGTAACGCTAAATTTTGAGCAGAGTAGAGAATCAGATAACTACATAAGAGATCATATAATGACATATAAAATTGATACAGTCCTTTAGATTTCAGTTAACAGTATTTATTGGAGATGGGGAATAGCTTGGAAAGGAAATTTACAGTAGGAATCACAGCTTTGCTCAAAGAATATTCTTCATTGCCTCAAGACTTCCTAGGTTCTGAACCAGGCCTTCAGTCACTACATTTATGTATTGCAGATATATTTTTCAAAGAATTGAAGTACAAAAATACTATATGTACTAAATTCCAGGCCTGCAAATTGCTAAGTCAGCTAAAATAATTAAAAATTTATCTTCTATGATTTAGGAAATCCAAACCTGAGATAATTTCTCAGAGCTGCTACAAATGAACCCAGTTTCTATACACAAAAAAAAGTGTAATCACACCAGGCATGGTGGCCCATGCCTTTTATCCCAGCACTTGGGAGGCAGAAGGAGGCGAATTTCTGAGTTCGAGGCCAGCCTGGTCTACAAAGTGAGCTCCAGGACAGCCAGGGCTACACAGAGAAACCCTGTCTCAAAAAACAAATAAATAAAAAGTGTAGTCAGCAGAGAGTTGAAATCTTTCTTGTCACTTCCCAACCCTTCTTGTGATATCTGGTCTCAGAGGATAATCTTATCTGCTATGTTCCAGGTAACACATTCATTTCTAGGTGGGAAGTTACAAATTCAACTTTGTTGCAGAAGATGTTTAAACATTTATTTTCCACTTTCCAGATTCTGTGAGACTGAGGAGTCATTAAATGGAAATAACAGTAGTGAAGAAATTACAACAGATTACTGGAATGGTCCACCTCTTAAACTGGTTTTCAGTTTTGTTCATCCCATAAATTTAAAATTAAAAAGCAGATATCTACTTAAAAGTTTGTTAAACTAAAAGGCAAGTAAGTGTAATTTCCATAGATGAAGAGCAAAAGCTTCATTAAAGAGAAAAGAATAATCTTGTCAAAATTATGAATAATTCTCCTGGATAAATTTTTAATGTGTATTTGTTTGAGATTTACATATTTTTCTTTTACTTCAGAAATAATCTTAATGGACATTATGGAATCCAATTATATTTTTTCACCTACATTAATAAGGGTTTAACTTGTCCCCTAGCCCACCACCCTCCAGAGTTAGTGGAGGAGAAAAGTTATTAGGTTATGGGGGATGTGGGCCTGTTTAGCAATAGTTCTTTGGGGGCCAGACACATCGTCGTTGTCAGGTTATCAGGATTTCAGTTCAGTAGCAAACACCAAGTATGAATCAGCAGCTGCACTCCATTCCTGTGTACAAGCAGACATCATGCACAAACCAGCAGTTATAGTATACTTGCAAATCATCTCAAGGCTATAAATATGGCAAGAAGCCACAGAAACCTAATAAGGATTTCTTTGACGAGTTTCTCTCTGGTGTCACCACAAGCAAAGCTCGTGAACATCAATGTAAGGTGAACCAATCCATGCATTTAGTTAGTAAAAAATAGAGAGGCAAACTAATGCCCACGCTCCCACTGTCTGTGGGGTCATATTTATATTTCTTTATCATGTTTCCTTTCACATGTCTGCTACAGGAAAACATCCTTTTACCTGTGTGCCCCTGCAAAAGCATCATTGGATATTAGTGAGTTTCAAGAGAAACCTAAAGTTCCTACTTCATAGATTTACTATGGGAAATGCATACAATACATGCATATAAACACTGCCAGTTATATAAGTCTAAATCCATAAAACAGAGCAAAATTCCTGGAGGGATGATGATAAACACAACATGGACGGAGCAAAGCAGTGCTGTTGATGCCCGCTCTCTGTAATTTTACCCCAAGTTATTTTATGACCTTTCTACTTATGAATTCATATACTAATTTCATATCTTCTTCATCTTTAATCAATACCACACCTTCACATAATCTACTGCTTAGCTAGATCATCCAATGTTATCCTTGGATAGCTCAATAGTAAGTGTGTAGCTTGATTCATGATCACCTTTTACCGCTAGACAGAAAAATAAGCATTCAAAGCCTAGGTGGAAGGCAAGTGATGTGTGGGACCTCAGTGTACAGGTTAGGAGCAGTACATTTGTGACTAATATTCCTGCACCGAGTGGTGAAAGTGAACTGAACAAGCTGGGGAAAGATTTTTAAAATTTTTTTATTAGATATTTTATTTACATTTCAAATGTTATCCTTGTTCCTGGTTTTCCCTCTGAAAAACACCCTCTGCCTCTCCCCCCACCCCTGCTCACCAACCAACCCACTCCTGCTTCTTGGCCCTTCATTTCCCTATACTGGGGCGTAGAACCTTCACAGAACCAAGGACCTCTCCTCCCATTTATGACCAAATAGTCGATCCTCTGCTATATATGCAGCTGGAGCCATGAGTACCACCATGTATACTCTTCCCTGGTTTTCCTATTATGGAAGACAGCTGCATTCATTTCAACAATATTTTTTTTCACAATGAATATGGCTCAGAAACCTATCCAAATTCAGGAAGCACTGTCATCTCAATCCCTGATTATCCTGTCTTCATAGCAACCAGTGAGAGTGGACTGAAGTCAACAAAATGTCCCATTATTTGGAAAATTTTATATCTGTAAATGTTTCAAATACCGTTATTGAACTACCTAGAAAGATTATAATAATTTCACCCTCAGTTTGCTTTAAGAAAATTAAAACTGGGTTTTCTGCTATTTCTGCCTCTGTCTCTCTATGTATCTCTCTCTGTCTCCATCTCTATCTCTCTGTCTCTCTGTCTCTCTGTCTCTGTCTCTGTCTGTCTGTCTGTCTGTCTCTCTCTCTCTCTCTCTCTCTCTCTCTCATGAACTCTATTTGAAAACCCAGACAGACTACATAATCTTTATATATAGAAACAAGAAATTATACACACGTGTAAGGAGAATTAGTGTACAGTCTCATAGTACTTAGTGCTCATATATTCTAATGCCAAACCTTCCAAGACTAATCTCTAATTATTCTATAACCTTTTGAAGAGCTATCTTTTTATCCTGATTTCCTCTTGGACCCAGTCAAGTACCAATATTTTCTTATGCTTTGGCTGTCAAGTTAATTAATATTTGATGAAACATAGCTAACAATACATGGAAAGAAATATCAAAAAAATAATATGCTCTCAAAACTGTTAGATTATACTAGGCTTGCTCAAATTTCCACATGTTTAATTGTCATTGAAAATAATATGAAAACTTTATCCAGATAATTGTTCTCCAGAAAAAAATTTCAAAACAGACTGAGTAGAAACTATCTTAGGTAATTTTTCCTAAAAATAACTTTGTAAAATTTAAATATGATTTAACACCATAAAATCATTTAAATAATCTGCACATATTCATAAGCCAGGACAATATTATTCCCTTATTCCCCTAAACTGATCTCTGTTTCAGATATCAATGCAATTTTCATAGGGTGTAAGTACATATAAATTCTAAATGTCACCTTAAGATTACTATTTTATTCAAAAATAAAGAAATATGCTCTTAAGGGTCCAGAAATTGTAATTCTAGCATAAGTGAAACTTTACTATATTGGTCCAGTGATTAAAATAATGATAGCAAATGTATTTAAGAAGTACAGGTTAATTTTGACAGCATGATGGCTGCATTTCCACTTCAGTGTTGACACATAAAATCACATATAACAAGTCTGTACAGGTGAGAGTGTGGACTACAGAAGCTAACTGCTTCTGGGACAGGTGGAAGTCCCACAGATTCTGAGACAGACCCCATTTAGGGCTCCAAACATTCGGGTACCTTCCCTGACAGAGGAGAGATGTCTGCCCCACCCGGGAGGGCTTTGATGGAGCACCTAGGGAAACCATCTTGTTTCCCAGATCCCTCTGAGACTAGTCTGTGCAGGTGAGAGTGTGGACTACAGAAGCTAACAGCTTCTGGGACAGGCCTTGTTTCAGGCCTTCATCTTCTGCCAGGAGGCAGGTCCAAATGCCAGCTATCTGTGCACCTTTCCTGCAAGAGGAGAGCTTACCTGCAGACAGTGCTCTAACCAATGAAACTCAGGAGAGACCTAGTCTCCCAGGTCTGCTGATAGAGGCTAACAGAATCACGAAAGGTACAAGCTCTTAACAGAGACAACAATAACAACTAACTCCAAAGATTACCAGATGATGAAAGGCAAACGTAAGAATCTTACTAACAGAAAACAAGACCACTCAACATCATCAGAACACAGCACTCCCACCTCAGCCAGTCATGGGCACCCCAACAAACCCAAAAAGCTACACCCGGATTTAAAAGCATATCTCATGAAGATGATAGAGAACATCAAGAAGAACTTTAATAACTCACTTAAAGAAATACAGGAGAACACTGCTTAAGAGTTACAAGTCCTTAAATAAAAAGCGGAAAAGACATCCAAACAGGTGATGGAAATGAAGGGAAATAGGCACAATAAAGAAAACCCAAAGTGAGGCAACACTGGAGATAGAAACCCTAGGAAAGAAATCTGGAACCATAGATGCAAGCATCAGCAACAGAATACAAAAGATGGGAGAAAGAATCTCAGGTGTAGAAGATTTCATAGAGAACATCGGTACAACAATCAAAGAAAATGCAAAATGCAAAAATATCCTAACTCAAAACATCCAGGAAATCCAGGACACAATGAGAAGATCAAACCTACTGATAATAGGAGTAGATGAGAATGGAGATTTTCAACTTAAAGGGCCAGCAAATATCTTCAACAAAATTATAACAGAAAACTTCCCAATCCTAAAAAAAGAGAGGCCCATGAACATACAGGAAGCCTGCAGAACTCCAAATAGACTGGACCAGAAAAGAAATTCCTCCTGACACATAATAATCAGAACAACAAATGCACTAAATAAAGATAGAATATTAAAAGCAGCAAGGGAAAAAGGTCAAGTAACATATAAAGGCAGGTCTATCAGAATTACACCAGATTTTTCACCAGAGACTATGAAGGCCAGAAGATCCTGGACAGATGTTATATAGACACTAAGAGAACACAAATGCCAGGCTACTATACCCAGTCAAACATTCAATTACCAAAGATGTATAAACCAAAGTATTCCACGACAAAACCAAATTCACACATTATCTTTCCATGATATGAAGAGGGAAAGCACATCCCAGAAAAAGCAAGAAAGTAATCCTTCAAAAAACCTAAAAGAAGAGTACCACAAGAACAGAAAGCCAACTCTAACAACAAAAATAATAGGAAGCAACAATTACTTTTCCTTAATACCTCTTAATATCAATGGACTCAATTCCCCAATGAAAAGACATAGACTAACAGACTGGCTACACAAATAGGACCCAACATTTTGCTGCTTACAGGAAACCCATCTCAGGGAAAAAGACAGACACTACCACAAATGGAGGGGTGGAAAAAATTTTTCCAACCAAAGGGTCTGAAGAAACAAGCTGGAGTATCCATTCTAATATTTAATAAAATCGACTTTCAACCCAAAATTATCAAAAAAGACAAGGAGGGGCACTTCATACTCATCAAAGGTTAAAATCTTCCAAGATAATCTCTCAATTCTGAATAACTATCCTCCAAATGCAAGGGCAGCCACATTCATTAAAGAAACTTTAGTAAAGCTCAAAGCACACATTGCACCTCACACAATAATCTTGGGAGACTTCAACACACCACTTTCACAGAAGGACAGATCATGGAAACAGAAACTAAACAGGGACACAGTGAAACTATCAGAAGTGATGAAACAAATGGACTTAACAGATATCTACAGAACATTTTATCCTAAAACAAAAGAATATACCTTCTTCTCAGCACCTCATGGTACCTTCTCCAAAACTGACTATGTGATTGGTTATAAAACAGGCATCAACAGATACAAAAATATTGAAATTCTCCCATGAATCCTATTAGATCACAATGGACTAAGGGTGATCTTCAATAACAACATAAATAATAGAAAGCTAACATTCACGTGGAAACTGAACAACACTCTTCTCAATGATAACTTGGTCAAGGAAGGAATAAAGAAAGACATTAAAGCCTTCTAGGGTTTAATGAAATGAAGCCGCAACATACCCAAACTTATGAGACACAATGAAAGCATTTCTAAGAGGAAAACTCATAGCTCTGACTACCTCCAAAAAGAAACTAGAGAGAGCACACACTAGCAGCTTGACAACATACCTAAAAGCTCTGGAGCAAAAGAAAGCAAATTCACCCAAGAGGAATAGACAGCAGGAAATAATCAAACCCAGGGGCAAAATCAACCAAGTGGAAACAAGAATAACTACTCAAAGAATCAACCAAATGAGGAGCTCAAACTTTGAGAAAATCAACAAGATATATAAACCCTTATCCAGACTCACTAGAAGACACAGGGACAGCATCCTAATTAACAAAATCAGAAATAAAAAGGGAGACATAACAACAGATACTGAAGAAATCTAAAATACCATCAGATCCTTCTACAAAAGGCTATACTCAACAAAACTGGAAAACCTGGATGAAATGGACAAATTTCTATACAGATACAAGGTTAAAAGAAATTAAATCCGGACCAGGTTAATGATCTAAACAGTCCTATATCCCCTAAAGAAATAAAAGCAATCATTAATAGTCTCCCAACCAAAAAAGGTTCAGGACCAGATTGGTTTAGTGAAGAGTTGTATCAGACCTTCAAAGAAGATCTAATTCTAGTTCTACACAAACTATTCCACAAAATAGAAGCAGAAGGTACTCTACCCAATTTATTCTATGAAGCCAAAATTACTCTGATACCTAGAAACAGAAAGACCAAACAAAGATAGAGAACTTCAGACCAATTTCCCTTATGAATATTGATGCAAAAATACTCAATAAAAATCTCCCTAACCGAATACAAGAACACATCAAAACAGTCATCCATACTGACCAAGTAGGTTTCATTCCAGGGATGCAGGGATGGTTTAATAGACTGAAATCCATCAACTTAATCCAATATGTAAACAAACTGAAAGACAAAAACCAGATGATCATCTCATTAGATGCAGAGAAGCATTTGAAAAAATCCAACACCCATTCATGATAAAAGTCTTGGAAAGATCAGGAATTGGAAGCCCATACCTAACCATGATAAAAGCAATCTACAGCAAACCAGTAGCCAGCATCAAAGTAAATGGTGAGAAGCTGGAAGCAATCCCATTAAAATCAGGGACTAGACAAGGCTGTCCACTCTCACCCTACCTATTCAACATTGTACTTGAAGTCCTAGCCAGAGCAATTCAACAACAATAGGAGATCAAGGGGATACAAATTAGAAAGGAAGAAGTCAAAATATCACTTTTTGCAGATGATATGATAGTCACTTATAGTGACCCTAAAAATTCCACAGAGAGCTCCTAAACCTGATAAACAGCTTCAATGAAGTAGCTGGATATGACATTAACTCAAACAAGTCAATGGCCTTTCTCTACACAAAGAATAAATGGGCTGAGAAAGAAATTAGGGAAACAACACCCTTCTCAATAGTCACAAATAATATAAAATACCTTGTCATGACTCTAACTAACGAATTGAAAGATCTGTATGATAAAAACTTCAAGTATCTGAAGAAAGAAATTTAAAGAAGATCTCAGAAGATGGAAATATCTCCCATGCTCATGGATTGGCAGGATCAATGTAATGAAAATGGCTATCTTGCCAAAAACAATCTACAGATTCATTGCAATTCCCATCAAAATTCCAACTCAATTCTTCAACGAATTAGAAAGGGCCATCTGCAAATTCATCTGGAATAATAAAAAACCTAGGATAGCAAAAAAAATCTTCTCAAGGACAAAAGAATCTCTGGTGGAATCACCATGCCTGACCTAAAGCTGTACTACAGAGCAATTGTGACAAAAACTGCATGGTACTGGTTTAGCGACAGACAAGTAGGCCAATGGAATAGAATTGAAGACCCAGAAATGAATCCACACACCTATGGTCACTTGATCTTTGACAAGAGAGCTAAAACCATCCAGTGGAAAAAAAACCTCATTTTCAACAAATGGTGCAGGCACAACTGACAGTTAACATGTAGAAGAATGTGAATTGATCCATTCCTATCTCCTTGTACTAAGGTCAAGTCTAAGTGGATCAAGGAACTCCACATAGAACCAGAGACACTGAAACTTATAGAGGAGAAAGTTGGGAAAAGCCTCGAAAATATAGGGGAAAAAATCCTTAATAGAACAGCAATGGCTTGTGCTGTAAGATCGAGAATGAACACGTGGGACCTCATAAAGTTGCAAGGCTTCTGTAATGCAAAAGACACTGTCAATAAGACAAAAAGGCCACCAACAGATTGGGAAAGGACCTTTTTCCTAAATCAGGTAGGGGACTAATATCCAATATATATAAAGAACTCAAGAAGGTGGACTCCAGAAAATCAAATAACCCCATTAAAAAATGGGGCTCAGAGCTAAACAAAGAATACTCACCTGAGCAATATGGAATGGCTGAGAAGCACCTGAATAAATGTTCAGAGCCCTTAATCATCAGGGAAATGCATATCAAAACAACCCGGAGAATCGACCTCACACCAGTCAGAGTGGGTAAGATAAAAAATTCAAGTGACAGCAGATGCTGAGGAGGATGTGGAGAAAGAGGAACACTCCTCCATTGTTAGTGGGATCATAAGCTTGTACAACTACTTTGTAAATCAGTCTGGCGGTTCCTCAGAAAATTGAACATAGTACTCCTGGAGGATCCCACAGTACATCTCCTTGGCATATATCCAGAAAGTGTTCCAAACGGTAAGAATGACACATGCTCCACTATGTTCATAGCAGCCTTATTTATAATATCCAGAAGATGGAAAGAACCCAGATGTCCCTCAACAGAGGAATGGATACAGAAAATGTGGTACATTTACACAATGGAGTACTACTCAGGTATTAAAAAAAAAAAGAATTTATGAAATTCCTAGGCAAATGGATGGACCTGGAGGGCATCATCCTGAGTGAGGTAACCCAATCACAAAAGAACTCACATGATATGTACTCACTGATAAGTGGTTATCATCCCAGAAACTTAGAATGCCCAAGATATAAGATACAATTTGTGACACTCATGAAACTCAAGAAGAACAAAGACCAAAGTGTGGACACTTTGCCCCTTCTTAGAATTGGAAACAAAACACCTGTGGAAGGAGTTACAGAGTCAAAGTTTGAGCTGAGATGCAAGATTGGACCATCTAGAGACTACCATACCAGAGGATCCATCCCATAATCAGCCTCCAAATGCTGACACAAATTGCATACACTAGCAAGATTTTGCTGAAAGGACCCTGATATAGCTGTCTCTTGTGTAGCTATGCCGGTGCCTAGCAAACACAGAAGTGGAGGCTCACAGTCAGCTATTGAATGGATCTCAGGGCCTCCATGGAGGATCTAGAGAAAGTACCCAAGGAGCTAAAGGGATCTGCAACCCTATAGGTGGAACAACAGTATGAACTAACCAGTACCCCCTGGAGCTTGTGTCTCTAGCTGCATATGTATCAGAAGATGGCCTAGTAGGCCATCAGTGGAAAGAGAAGCCCATTGGTCTTGCAAACTTTATATGCCTTAGTACAGGGGAATGTCAGGGCCAAGAAGTGGGAGTGGGTGGTTAGGGGAGTTGGGGGAATATGGTATGGGCGACTTTTGGGATAGCATTTGAAATGTAAATGAAGAAAATACCTAATAAAAATAATAAAAAAAAGCGAAATAGCTAACTTCAAGATAAAATTATATACAAACATTTACTGCCCAACAATTGTGCTACTGAATAAAAGATTGACTAAAATTTTTCTATAGGACCCAGAAATCTGACATTGTAAATGAAGGTTATCTTATATGAACTTTCTCTTTTTGAATTCATCAGATCTAACTAAAATTATATCTAATTATATTGTCACATTCATGAGTGTTCGTATAGTTTATTTGAATTGATCAGTTGTTTAGCTGCTAGAAGTATATTTTAGCATATGTCCTTTATGAACTATTTTGATTCAGGAATTCACTACTTTCTTATTTTTAGTACAAATGAATTAGCAATTGAAAAGATTAAAATTTGTTGGGATTTCAAAAAAAAAAAAAAAAGAGTCCATCTCGCACTGGTGAGATGGCTTAGTGGTTAAGAGCACTGGCTGTTTTTCCAGAGTTCCTGAGTTCACTTCCCAACAATCACATGGTGGCTCACAACCATCTATCAGGGGAAACTGATGCCCTCTTCAGGCAGGCAGTTGTATATGCAGCAGAGCACACGTACATTAAATAAATAAATAAATAAATAAATAAAGTCCATCTCACAGTGATACCACAGAGATCAACATAAGAGCCGAGCACAGGTGGAAACACAATAGCATCCAACTACTGCATTTCTCTTAGGAAAAGGATAGTATTTATAGGGACATTTGTTTAGGTTTTCAAGCTATTTCTCAAAACAATATTTTTCTTAATCAAGTTTTAGTGAGCTTTAAAAGGATAAAAGGATATATATCAAGAAAATGATTAACAAATGGGGATTTAAGGCCTAGGGTTATTCCTCGGTCACAGAGGCCTTGCCTAAAATATATAAGGCCTGGCATTTAATCCCCACCACCAGAAACAAAAACAGAAGAGGAAACAATAAGGAGTAACACTGAAACAGCCTCATTGAAAGTCAAGATAAGCTTAATCACTAGGACTGTTATTGTAAGCTTGCATGTGTGTTGAAAATTCTCTAAAATCTACAACAATGATGTCTGCCACTTGATAATAAAGAAAATGGAAGCTTATCTACCAAAAAAAAAAAAACCCACATATAACATAGTTGCTATTAGAAAACAATCTATAGTGTTGTCAAAGAAAATTTACATCTTATTGAGAATGTAATGTCATATCTGTTTTGACCAAGAAGGGATCAGCTTGGTAAATAATTTACTTTTACAGCAACCTATTTAAAAGATCCCCCTTTTTGTTTTGGTTGAGTTTTTTCTCCTCAAAAATATTATCCTTGATAAAATTAGGAAGGTGACTTCCTCTTTTTGAATCCAATTTTGGTTCCTACAGGAAGCAAAGCATCAGCAATCATTAGTAAAAAGCTACAAGGCACCACATGTTGAAAATGAGTAGAAAGAAAAGCAGGTTATTTAAATTGAAAGGAAATATGTCAAGAAAAAAAACACTACACCTAACTTTTCTACTGAGAATTTACACTTCCTGAAATATTACACAGCTATGGGAAAAATGCTGCACTGATTTCATAAACTATATTTTTAACCAATATTATTTCGAGAATGCAAATTTTTAAAGACAGTATTGTGTCTGCAAACTTTCTGTAAAATTTACATTAGATTTCAAGGTTAGCTTAAAAGAAAAATAGTATCTTCATGACCCCTCTTTTCCTTTTATTTTCTTCTTCATATATATAAAAAGAGAGATAAGGATTAACTTATAATACTCATTAGCAAAAAACCAGATATCTAGTGTATTTGTAAAATTATAAAATTTATTCTAGTCTTGTTATATTATTGCATTTAACAAGGTCAAAATATGTTTTACATATTGTCTGTTTCTAGGAAATACTCAGTTATAAATATATAAATGACCTATATTTGAAATATTTTAGTTCAAATCCTACATTTGTAATACCTCTTTGATTTTGGATAGTTTAAATGTATTTCTATTTTTCTTTCCAAATGGCAGAAACCATATGAACTACAGTTTTATTTTGAAAAATCAGATGAGAAATTTATTTCTAAAAATATTTGACAAAATGTGAATATCTTTTAGGCATATGATTTTTAGTAAAAATAATATCAAAATTTTAAAGTGGCACTAATTTCCTTTTGGCAGATGCTCACTGTGTAGCCCAGATGCTTCTGCAGTTACTTTTCCTGCTACAGCCTCCAAGGTGCTGAGATTACAAGCATATGTCATCATTGCCAGAAACATATGCATTGTGTAAGACTTAGGAGAAAATGAGCAAACGGTACACCTTTCAATCAGATGCCATATATTTTAGCTCCATCAGTTTGTGCTTTTCAGTAAAGTTACAAGAATCTGCGAATGGGAAATATCAAAGCCAAAAACTAGAAGTTGAAATTAAATAATCAATTGTGGACATATTCTTTCACCTATTTCATAATAATTTCATACTTAGCCTGATGTTTCTTGTCTTTGAAATGGTAAAGAACAAGGGTATCGAAACACCAGAAATCTTGTAATAACAATTAGTATGAAGAATATCTAATGAGGAAAGACATGTAAAAGACAGATAATAATTTGCAGAAGGACTAAATATTATGGGTGGCTTAAGTTAAAAATACATAAACTATGGTTGTTAAATTGCATAGTCAACCAGACTACTTTAAGAAATTAGTGAAAAAATATTTTAATTTGTTTACATAATATGGTTTATTATAAATTTGTTTAAAAATTGGTCCATTAAGTAAACAAGTAACATAGTATTTAAAATATGTTTAATTATGATTATTAATATTTAAATTAGAGTTTTCCTCAAAAATAAAAGACAGATGATGTCATCAACTAAATAAAACAAGATCACAAGCTGGGCATGGTGGCTCACACGTTTAATCCCAGCACTTGGGAGGCAGAGGCAGGCGAATTTCTGAGTTCGAGGCCAGCCTGGTCTACAAAGTGAGTTCCAGGACAGTCAGGGCTATACAGAGAAACCCTGTCTCAAAAAACCAAAAAAACAAAAACAAAAATATCACATCAAACACTCAATTCTGATTCTAGGTACTTCTAATTCACCCCTAGGAAGCAATGACTTATATATCATCTTAGAACACACTCATGTGAACGTCAAAGTGGCCAAAGATATGCTCATCTTCAAGGCCACTGACAAATGAGAGCCACAAGTGAATAAATGTTTCTCAACTTTTATGTTTCTTTAATAATTTTTAATTTAAATTTTAAGTTTCACATGGTATATTTCTAAATGATAAAAATGGCACTGGTCTTTGTGTCATAGAATGTACAGAGAGATAACATGTCATTTTCTAGACATAACTTTTTTTGTGGGTTGTTTAGTTTACTTGGTATTATTTTTTTTTAAATGGTGTCTGAAGGATTCAAGTATTTTTATGTATATAATCTCATTGTTCAATATAGTTCAGTGGAGCAAGGAAACTTAATTCTTGGTTAAATTTTGACTCCATTTATTCTGGCTAATAATGTCCAGGTATTTTGATTAATTCTTCTTATCCAGGAAATATGAAAGACATCCATGCCTAATAACATTGTCCACTATGTTTTATACTTTAAATTCAAATTTTTTTTGTTTAATTACTATCTAAAACTTTCTATAGTACAATTAGTATAGAATAAAAAATAGAAAATATTTCACTAATAAAATGAGAGACAATACTACTGTAACTACATAAAATGTTCAATTTCTAACAATTTTAAAGTAAAATAATTCATCTGCAAATATAGGGATTTATATGCATATATATGTGCATATATGGATATATATTCATAAATTTGTTCACTTTTGATATATGTTCCATCTGTAATCTTCACTCTATTAGGACAAACTGTTTCCTTGATAACCTAATTTTACTAATCTATGTCACATGTAAATGTTATGTCACATACAAAATATGTAAAAAAAATTCAGATCTAGATAATAATTGTAAGAAAGAGAGAGAGACCGAGAGAGAGACCGAGAGAGAGAGAGAGAGACAGACAGACAGACAGACAGAGAGACAGACAGACACAGAGACACAGACACACTGAGACACAGAGAGAGATTAGTGATACAGAACTTGGCTATCTGAATGAATTTGTTAGAGAGAACAAATTAATTGAGAAAGCTCCTCCCTGGATATAACTAGTATACTTCATTCTTTAGGAGAAAAGTCCTGTACTGAATAAAGGGAATAGAAGTGAGAGGAAGCTGGACAAAGGCATGTCTTCCTTTCTGCCTCCTGGTCTGCTAGTATATAACTAAGTCCTTCTTACCAAAAATTCAAGATGCTCCTAACACAATGCAATCTCCACCTTGACTGACTCTATTCCCTGTTGGTGGGTTATATATAAGTCATTCCAAAGAAATGGATATTGAGTACAAATGAAGTAGCACTTATATAGTAAATATCTATGAGCATCCATTCTTTTGTCTGAAAGATGCATTTACAGAACTTCCAGTGATCATGATAGTTCCAGATCAGACTGTTGCTATAGTAATAGAATTATCTTTCATTCAACAAAACTTACCATTGTTTCAATCAGAGAGAACTGTTTTCAATAATTCTTATATAGCTTTAGCCACGACTGATCTAATTTGGAGAAACTGCCATTTCTAACATGCTAAAAGTCCTGGAAAGATCAGGAATTGGAGGCCCACCCATACCTAAACATGATAAAAGCAATCTACAGCACACCAGTAGCTAACATCAAAGTAAATGGTGAGCGGTACATAGGGAAGCAGACTACCCGGGCCTGACCTGGGGCACAAGCCCCTTCTGCTCCACTCGAGCCCCGGGCTACCTTGCCAGCAGAGTTGCCTGAAACCCGCAAGGGCCCACACAGGATTCCACACGGGATCCTAAGACCTCTAGTGAGTGGAACACAACTTCTGCCAGGAGTCGGTTCGAACACCAGATATCTGGGTACCTTCCCTGCAAGAAGAGAGCTTGCCTGCAGAGAATACTCTGCCCACTGAAACTAAGGAGAGTGCTACCCTCCCAGGTCTGCTTATAGAGGCTAACAGAGTCACCTGAAGAACAAGCTCACACATAAACAGGCTGAGAAAGAAAGTAGGAAACAACACCCTTCTCAATAGTCACAAATAATATAAAATATCTTGGTGTGACTCTAACTAAGGAAGTGAAAGATCTGTATGATAAGAACTTCAAGTCTCTGAAGAAAGAAATTAAAGAAGATCTCAGAAGATGGAAAGATCTCCCATGCTCATTGATTGGCAGGATCAATATAATAAAAATGGCTATCTTGCCAAAAGCAATCTACAGATTCAATGCAATCCCCATCAAAATTCCAACTCAATTCTTCAACGAATTAAAAAGGGCAGTCTGCAAATTCTTCTGGAATAACAAAAAACCTAGCATAGCAAAAAATCTTCTCAAGGGCAAAAGAACCTCTGGTGGAATCACCATGCCTGACCTAAATCTGTACTACAATTATGCAATTATGATTAAAAAAAAAAACTGCATGGTACTGGTATAGCGACAGACAAGTAGACCAATGGAATAGAATTGAAGACCCAGAAATGAACCCACACACCTATGGTCACTTGATCTTTGACAAGGGAGCTAAAACCATCCAGTGGAAAAAAGACAGCATTTTCAACAAATGGTGCTGGCACAACTGGCAGTTACAATGTAGAAGAATACGAATTGATCCATTCCTGTCTTGTATTAAGATCATATCTAAGTGGATCAAGGAACTCCACATAAACCAGAGACAATGAAACATGTCATTATTGTATTTACTATTAATTTATAATTTATAGAAGTGTTGTTCAATTGCATTATAGTAAGCCTTAACTATTTTTTATACCATTGTTTGGTGGTTACTGTCAACTCAGTATCAAATAACAGGTAAGGTACATCATCAGGTTGTATTCTCATTATACAAGTAGGTTGTACTTTGTGACAGTTTAAAATGTCACCAAAGAAAGGATATTGCAGAGTTTGCAAGAAGTTTCCCTTCAATCTTTTTGCCTTACACAGTGAAATTTAGTCTAATGTAAATAAAGATGAAGGTATGACATTCAGAGGAGAATGAATACAACTAGAAATAATTTTGCTTCTCTCATATGTAGAATTTATATTCAAATATATGTTTTAATTTGTATGAAAGAAGACATTCAAGGGTAAGTGTTATGAAAAGATACTTTTACAAAACTAGGTAGGATATCTGAAATTCAAACTCTTTCTACTCTAAACAAAAGCCAATTGATCTTTAACAACACAAGGGCACTAGAAAAGAAGCGTTAACAAGGTCTAATATACCATGAATGAATCTCATCTCTTGAATTATTTTTTCATAAGAATATAATTTGGAATTAAGAGGCAATTATGAGAAATAGTGCTCCTTCATAATCCCCATCTACTTTCCATGGGACATCCAGACTCTTCCTCTTATATTCCTTATTGTTTATCTGCTTACAGCTAGGAAGGCTAGCTTTACCAATAAGCACTGTGCCAACCTAAAAGAGAAGATGGACAAGTTCTAGGGGTTTGTTTTTTGTTTGTTTGTTTTTGTTTTTGGTTTGGTTGGTTTTTGTTTTTCTTGTTTTTGTTTTGTTTTGTTTCGTATTTTTTGCCATTCCTGAATAAGACACCTGGTTCTAACAGTTAACAACCCTGTTTCTATTGCCTCTTCATTAGCACCTGGCTGCTGAAAGGGATCCATATTGTGTAAATGATATGAAACACTAATATATTGCCAGGCAGGGAAGAAACATATTATATATTTTGAGTAAGATGTCTGCCAACTCTTAAAGAAATCTTAATCTTTTTAAGCTGTATTGACTTATCATGTAGTGGTGTGAACTTCAGCTAGGCTTACATTCTTCTAGAGCTTGTTAGCACAGTGTTTGTCTTTTTATCTTTTGTTTTTCTCTAGGAAATGTAGATTGATGCATATCTTGCCACATATGCCTTTGATTGACGTGGAGAGACCCATTTGTCTGCTGTGTCCTTTTGGCTATTTCCTCTTGGTTACATTAGCACTGTAAGAAAGTTATTCCTATTCTACTCTAAGTCATTTAGACCTATCAAAGGCCCCTCTTGCCTTGTGACTACCACGGGTTGCCACGAAGCCAAAAAAATACTATACCCATGCTGAAGTTTTGGTTGAATTAACTCCTTTCTTGACTCTTGTGAACACAGTCTCATTGAATCCAGTGTACTGTATATCAAACACTTCATTCTTGCCTAATCCCTTCTGTAATGCCTTCACATCGTCTCATATCTTTCAGCCCCTGATTGTCATGAGAATTTTAAGAAGCAAGTAGTTGAACATTTTCTCTCTAGGAAGGTTCCTATTTTATTTATTTATTTAGTTAGTTAGTTAGTTAGTTAGTTAGGTTTTTTTTTTTTTTTTTTTTTTTTTTTTTTTTTTTTTTCGAGACAGGGCTTTTCTGTGTAGCCCTGGCAGTCCTAGAATTCACTCTGTAGCCCAGGCTGGCCTCAAACTCAGAAATCCATGTGTCTCTGCCTCTCAAGTGCTGGGATTAAAGGCATGTGCCACCACTGACTGGTACTACTTATTTTTTTTCCACTTGTGTATTTTAACACTTATCTCAGAGTTCACAAAATAGACCATTTATGCAAACACACTCACACATGCAGTTATTAAAAAAACAAGTCAAATTAATAAAAAGTTCAATATAACATTATCTAAGTTATTTTTAATAAATTAAATAGCAGCAACATGCATACTACCAATCTTTATGAAAATTTTATCAATTACTTAAGGACACAATGATTATTACAGAGAAATAAATATTAGAAATTTGAGGATTTTATAGACATTAAAATCGTTTTTGTTTTAAATAAAATGATGCAATTGCTACTCTATATAAGAAATGGAGAGGTTAAATGATTTAATAAGAAATGGAGAAATTTATCTAAGTTCACCTAGAAGGTAAAATATGAGCAATTATCAATTTCTAGAACATTAACATTTACATTTACCTACCTTTTCACATCACCAGTTGATAGCTTTTGTTGAATAGTGTTTTAAACATAATAAATAATTTACACAAAAATATTTAAATAATTTTTTATTCCTCCTTCATCCAAATAGAAAAATAGTCATTCTGTTCAATATGTTTCCTATAACTGCAAATACATTGCTACATTATTAACAATTTTGTATGGATATATAAGAAAAACTTAATTTTTTTATTTTTATAATTTTGGATTTTTTTTTATATTTCTTTTTTTTTGATATTTTCTTTATTTACATTTCAAATGCTATCCCTAAAGTTCCCTATAACCTCCCCCCACCCTGTTCTCCAACCCACCCACTCCCACTTCTTGGCCCTGGCTTTCCCCTGTACTGAGGCATATAAAGTTTGCATGACCAATGGGCCTCTCTTCCCAATGATGGCCGACTAGGGGGTACTAATTAGAAAACACTCTTGGCAAATACTCTTTTCAATTTATATTTATAAAGCTGTTTTTGTATTTCATGTATTTACACTGATGGTTTACACTATTTTGAACTATAATACTGAATATTTTGTAACATCGTCATCATTTATATTTTCCATTTTACAACTTAAATGGTGTTTGTGATTTTTTTAATATCATAATACATTGCCACATTAAACACCTTATTACTTCTCTTCTTACCTATGTGAAAGTAGATGAGATATTGGATTCAGTAGAATACATGATTTATTTTACCATATTAGTTGGTTTTTACATAATGTTTTCACACAGTAGTTTTTTTTTTTAACTACCATTGCTATCATTTATCATTGTCAATTTTTCAAGTTTCTTTCAACAACTGGATATAATATGTTGAATTCCATTGCAGTTCCACAATTATTTAAAAGCCTGAGTACTTTTTGCATGAATTTATGGGCTATGTGTGGTTTCATCCTTGTAAAATGCTTCCTTCTCCATTAATTTTGTTAACTATTGTGTATGCTCAATTTAAGTGGTTGGTGTATTAAAACATTACAAGTGAGTATATAATAATGTATGTATTTTAAAGTGCTACTGTTTCTTGAGCATTGAATATTTTAAATTATAATATTCATAAATATTTTATCTGAATAAAAATACATAAGCTTTTTTTTTTCCTGTGAGGAATACTTACAATTAAATTTAATCTAATATTCAACATTTGACTAGCCTTTATATTTTGATGTGTGAAATATTTTAGTTGATGTACTGTCTTAAAGTGTGTAAATAATTCATTTAACTTAATAACCTATATTGCATAGATTTCAAAAATGTATATTTGTTTGACTGTTTTTAAATGATATATTTTTGCCTATTTTGAACAAGAAATGTTTTTCTCATATATCTGATTTATTATTGAAAGATTTAATAAATCAAAGTATAAAAATTTTAGATAGAGTTTGTTTTGATAATAATGAATACTTTTCCTCCTAAGTATGCTTCACACGTTAATGACCCATGTAAAAATAAATGTGTTCATTGTTGAAGTTGGAGAAAGGTTGCTCTTACAGATGATGGGAGTTCAATTACCAGTCTGAACATAGTGACTCATATGACCACAATCATCTGTGATCCCAGTCCCAGGACATCTTATTCCCTCTTCTGAAGTAGGAGATGCACAAACATGCATGCATGCATGCACAAATATCCATAAACATAAAAAAAGGGGAAATTTATATATACATGGTATTTAAAGTTCAATTTTACATGGGATATCAATATTTTATCTTTGAGTCCTATTATAATTTGACAAATTGGTAAAACTAAAACATTTAATTTAGCCTTTCTAATTATAAAAATAAAATTTAAGTTTGTTACTGGACATTCACAAATTTAACAGTTTAAAATCATGTTGGCAAACTAAATAGTTATATGAATTTTATTATAATTTGCATTATTTACTGTTCGAATTTGTACTGTTTTAGTTGACCAGAAATTTATGTGTGATTATGTGTTTATATTTTGATTTCTATAATGAAAACACAAATATATTTAGTATATTGTGTTTTAAAAATTCATACACTTTGTATAGCAATACAGATAATTTTAAGTAGAAATTGACCATGAATTAGAATCATCAAATCTAAAAGTGCAGTTTTTAATTTCCTAGTTCTGAGAAGTATGTCTCACCATTTTTCTTTCTTTTGCTCCCTTTTATATAGCAGTGCTTTATTTCTGTTTCTTTGGTGTTTTTATTTATTTTTAAATTGATCATCAAAACCTTAGAATGCAAAGATTTTGCCCTAGAAAAGTGATAAATTTTTAAGTGTACTCCCATTCCTCAAAAATAAACTTGGTAGGCTTTCAATTCTAAACTATACTTATGCATTAAGGGAATAAAGGTACAATTTTGATGCACATACATCTAAAAGCTTCGGGAAAACATGCATCAGACTATTCAAGTTTGGCCCATTATTTATAGAATGCTCATAATCTATATTTTTCAAGCATTTATTTCCTATAATGAAGATAACCACTAAACAAAGAATTACCCCTGTCAAACATTAAAAGCAAACACACTTTCCTTATTACTGTTACATCAAATTAGCTACAGTTTCTTTTTTTCTTTCTTCCTTTCTCTCTCTCTCTCTCTCTCTCTCTCTCTCTCTCTTTTCTTTCTTTCTTTCTTTCTTTCTTTCTTTCTTTCTTTCTTTCTTTCTATTTAATGTTTTTTTTAACACTCCAGATTTTTATCCCCCTCCTGGTCCACCCTCTGAATGTTTTGCATTCCATACAGCCTGACCTGTCCCCCATCTCCAAGTAGATGTCTCTACCCCACTAGACTCTACCACTCCCTGGGGCCTCCAGTCTCTTAAGGGTTAAGTGCATCTTCTCTGGCTGATCCCACACCCACCAATTGTCTGCTGTGTTGGGGGCCTCATATCATAGTGTATGCTGTATGGTTGGTGGTCCAGTGTCTGAGAGATCTCTGGAGTTCAGCAGAAGAAATGGAAACAGGCAACCTCAAGAGCAAGGAGGTGGGGGCACCTTCCAGAATGTACCAGAGACCTGGGAGGTGAGAGACTCTCAGGACTCAAAGGGAAAGACCTTAGATAAAAAAATGCCCTACAATGGGGAGAGGAAACTTGTAGAGCCTACTTCCAGCAGAAAGATAGGACATTAACTGAGGGATGGGGTTGCCATCCACAGTCAAATACTCTCACCCTTAATCGTTCCCATCTGAAAGAACTGCAGGGACAAAAATGGAGAAGAGACTGGGAAAAAAAGGAGGTCTAGTGAAAGGCTCAAAGTAGGATCCAGCTCAAGAGGTACTGAGACTATAGAGTGCTCACCAAAAAGGGGCTGAACATCCAAAAGACTCAACAAGCAGCTGAAAGAGTTGGATGCAGATATTTATACCCAACTAGTAGACAGAAGCTGTTGACCCCTGTGGATGCGTTAGAGAAAAGCTGGAAGAAGTTGTGGAAGAGGGTCACCCTGTAAGAGGAAAACAGTCTCAATTAACCTAGCTATAATGCTTAATAATTCTGCCAACTAATCATGTTTGGTCAAACTATTCTTCTGTCACTTATTCTTAAAAATAGCAGCATCCATTGTATTAGTTTTAAGTATTACATTTTCCAACACTATTTTATTAATATTTTCCTTCTTACCTTCTCCTCCACACCCCGACCATTGCACTGCTATACCCTCATCTCATATAAAGCCTATTGTTCCTACTTCTTTCCCAACTCCCAACACCTTCTTTCTCTCTGTGTTCCTCATACCAGGTGTATAGATTTTACCCACACTCAGTCCTATTTGTAATTATATAATGGGTGTTGTAAGGTAGGAAGTTAATATAAGAAAAGATATGTATTTTTTTTTCTTTCCAGGTTTTGATTACCTTTTTTAATAAAATACACTCCAGATCTAATTTTTTTCAATTATCATGGAGCTAGTTGATAGTAACTAACTTAAAAACTCGTGCCCTTAAGATTGATTAATAGGTTCAGTAGTTTTTTCCCCATTTTAAACCTATTTTATTAATTGTTTTCTTTTTTTAATTTCACTTTATATCCTGATTGCAGATTTCTCCTCTCTCCCGACTCCCCATACTATTTTAGTAAATGTCTGTCTCTTTTAAGTGGGCTCTACTGCTTAAAAACTTTTTAAAAATTAATTTTCAAAATGTAATTGTTCTAGTTCAAGCATCATTAGTTATTTTAATATTGCATGTATACATTAAAAAATACGTGATGAAATTCTAATTCAGTAATGATTCTTATTATACTTATCTGTAGTAAGTTTAACGCATTCTAAGTAGATTTCCAAAAGATGTAGGCTACTTAACAGAAATAGAAAATGATTCCACCTTATCTTAAAATCTTTAAGTTTTTTTCAAATATCATATTTGATGTTTGGATAATACATCAATGAAAAATATATTTCTACATCAATGGTCTGATTTAAACTTACATAAGAATCAATCAGCCTAATGTTCTCCTATGCAGTAGGCTGGTTGTGGATATATCTAATTGAGTGTACATTGCAAAGGATGAAAGAAAAGGTATTTAAATGTTTTCCTCATGTAAGAGTAGTAAGTTATGAGGAGATAAATATGTTTGATCTAATTTTTTTTAAGATTTATTTATTTATTTATTATATGTAAGTACACTGTAGCTGTCTTCAGACGCACCAGAAGAGGTCATCAGATCCCATTACGGGTGGTTGTGAGTCACCATGTGGTTGCTGGGATTTGAACTTCGGACCTTTGGAAGAGCAGTCGGGTGCTCTTACCCACTGAGCCATCTCACCAGCCCCTTGATCTAATTTAAATATATAAAATATATGTATGAAAATGTAACCTTGAATCCATTAATAATTATAAGTCATAAAGAATGAATACACTAAAATCCACTCTCTTTTAATAGCTAGTATGCAAGAACATAGAGAAAATTCTATGAAATTAAGGTATTTATAAGATAATGCTTGGTGAAGTAATCAAACCCAATGTAGAAAATAATTATTAAACGTAAAAGCAAGGAGTAATTTTGTGAACACCATCATATTTAAAACTATACATGGATAAAAGATGAAATGTGCTTTCAGTCTCCATCTGCACCTGGGAACTCTGGCTATTACACAGCCCTCTATGCAGATCCTGTATGCAGATCCTGCCAGGAGAGAGCTCCTAGGAGTGCTCTTGCTCCTCAGCTCAGAGGTGAGATGACTACTTTCGCTCCAATAACTGTGCAAAGTGGAACCAGCCAGGAACATACAGGGCACAGGAACAATGGGGTGGCTGGGACAGAATCCTTTTGGTCTCCATCTCCACCAGGGAGCTGGGGCTGTTCCACAGCCCTCCATATGCAAAGTCTGACCAAGACAGAGCTGGTCTCACCAGGAGTGCCTACACAGGCATATAGGCCCACAGGAGGGGCAAGCTCCAGTCAGAGACAGTAAGACCAACTAATACCAGAGAAAACCAGATGGCAAAAAGCATGTGCAAGAACATAAGCAGCAGATCTTGGTCCGAGACCCGCCGAACTTAGGAAATTAGTCTGAACAGGTGAGAGGGTGCGCCAGAGAACCTGACAGCTTCTGGAACAGGCAGAAGCACAGAGGGGCTGAGGCAGCACCCTGTGTGGGCCGGGGACAGCCGGCCACCTTCCGGACCGGAGGACAGGTGCCCGCCCGGCTGGGGAGGCGACCTAAGCCACAGCAGCAGCGGTCGCCATCTTGGTCCGGGACCCGCCGAACTTAGGAAATTAGTCTGAACAGGTGAGAGGGTGCGCCAGAGAACCTGACAGCTTCTGGAACAGGCGGAAGCACAGAGGCGCTGAGGCAGCACCCTTTGTGGGCCGGGGACAGCCAGCCACCGTCCGGACCGGAGGACAGGTGCCCGCCCGGCTGGGGAGGCGGCCTAAGCCACAGCAGCAGCGGTCGCCATCTTGGTCCGAGACCCGCCGAACTTAGGAAATTAGTCTGAACAGGTGAGAGGGTGCGCCAGAGAACCTGACAGCTTCTGGAACAGGCAGAAGCACAGAGGCGCTGAGGCAGCACCCTGTGTGGGCCGGGGACAGCCGGCCACCTTCCGGACCGGAGGACAGGTGCCCACCCGGCTGGGGAGGCGGCCTAAGCCACAGCAGCAGCGGTCGCCATCTTGGTCCCGGGACTCCAAGGAACTTAGGAATTTAGTCTGCTTAGGTGAGAGTCTGTACCACCTGGGAACTGCCAAAGCAACACACTGTCTGAGAAAGGTCCTGTTTTGGGCCTTCTTCTTCGGCCAGGAGGAGGTCCAAATACAAGATATCTGCGCACCTTCCCTGTAAGAGAGCTTGCCAGCAGAGAGTGCTCTGAGCACTGAAACTCAGAGGAGAGAATCTGTCTCCCAGGTCTGCTGATAGACGGTAACAGAATCACCAGAAGAACAATCTCTAAACAGAGTCAACTATAACTACTAACTCCAGAGATTACCAGATGGCGAAAGGTAAATGGAGGAATCTTACTAACAGGAACCAAGACCACTCACCATCACCAGAACCCAGCACACCCACTTCGCCCAGTCCAGGGAACCCCAACACACCTGAGAACCTAGACCTAGATTTAAAAGCATATCTCATGATGATGGTAGAGGACATCAAGAAGGACTTTAATAAATCACTTAAAGAAATACAGGAGAACACTGCTAAAGAGTTACAAGTCCTTAAAGAAAAACAGGAAAACACAATCAAACAGGTAGAAGTCCTTACAGAAAAAGAGGAAAAAACATACAAACAGGTGATGGAAATGAACAAAACCATACTAGACCTAAAAAGGGAAGTAGACACAATAAAGAAAACTCAAAGCAAGGCAACACTAGAGATAGAAACCCTAGGAAAGAAATCTGGAACCATAGATTTGAGCATCAGCAACAGAATACAAGAGATGGAAGAGAGAATCTCAGGTGCAGAAGATTCCATAGAGAACATCGGCACAACAATCAAAGAAAATGGAAAATGCAAAAAGATCCTAATCAAAATATCCAGGAAATCCAGGACACAATAAGAAGACCAAACGTACGGATAATAGGAGTGGATGAGAATGAAGATTTTCAACTCAAAGGTCCAGCAAACATCTTCAACAAAATTATTGAAGAAAACTTCCCAAATCTAAAGAATGAGATGCATATGAACATACAAGAAGCCTACAGAACTCCAAATAGACTGGACCAGAAAAGAAATTCCTCCCGACACATAATAATCAGAACATCAAATGCACTAAATAAAGATAGAATACTAAAAGCAGTAAGGGAAAAAGGTCAAGTAACATATAAAGGCAAGCCTATCAGAATTACACCAGATTTTTCACCAGAGACTATGAAAGCCAGAAGAGCCTGGACAGATGTTATACAGACACTAAGAGAACACAAATTCCAGCCCTGGCTATTATACCCAGCCAAACTCTCAATTACCATATATGGAGAAACCAAAGTATTCCACGACAAAACCAAATTCACACATATCTCTCCACGAATCCAGCTCTTCAAAGGATAATAATAGAAAAAAACCAATACAAGAACGGGAACAATGCCCTAGAAAAAACAGGAAGGTAATCCCTCAACAAACCTAAAAGAAGACAGCCACAAGAACAGAATGCCACCTTTAACAACTAAAATAACAGGAAGCAACAATTACTTTTCCTTAATATCTCTTAACATCAATGGTCTCAACTCGCCAATAAAAAGACATAGACTAACAAACTGGCTACACAAACAAGACCCAACATTTTGCTGCTTACAGGAAACTCATCTCAGAGAAAAAGATAGACACTACCTCAGAATGAAAGGCTGGAAAACAATTTTCCAAGCAAATGGTATGAAGAAACAAGCAGGAGTAGCCATCCTAATATCTGATAAGATTGACTTCCAACCCAAAGTCATCAAAAAAGACAAGGAGGGACACTTCATTCTCATCAAAGGTAAAATCCTCCAAGAGGAACTCTCAATTCTGAATATCTATGCTCCAAATACAAGAGCAGCCACATTCACTAAAGAAACTTTAGTAAAGCTCAAAGCACACATTGCGCCTCACACAATAATAGTGGGAGACTTCAACACACCACTTTCACCAATGGACAGATCATGGAAACAGAAACTAAACAGGGACACACTGAAACTAACAGAAGTGATGAAACAAATGGATCTGACAGATATCTACAGAACATTTTATCCTAAAACAAAAGGATATACCTTCTTCTCAGCACCTCATGGTACCTTCTCCAAAATTGACCACATAATAGGTCACAAATCAGGCCTCAACAGATTCAAAAATATTGAAATTGTCCCATGTATCCTATCAGATCACCATGCACTAAGGCTGATCTTCAATAACAAAAAAAATAACAGAAAGCCAACATTCACATGGAAACTGAACAACACTCTTCTCAATGATACCTTGGTCAAGGAAGGAATAAAGAAAGAAATTAAAGACTTTTTAGAGTTTAATGAAAATGAAGCCACAACGTACCCAAACCTTTGGGACACAATGAAAGCATTTCTAAGAGGGAAACTCATAGCTATGAGTGCCTTCAAGAAAAAACGGGAGAGAGCACATACTAGCAGCTTGACAACACATCTAAAAGCTCTAGAAAAAAAGGAAGCAAATTCACCCAAGAGGAGTAGACGGCAGGAAATAATCAAACTCAGGGGTGAAATCAACCAAGTGGAAACAAGAAGAACTATTCAAAGAATTAACCAAACGAGGAGTTGGTTCTTTGAGAAAATCAACAAGATAGATAAACCCTTAGCTACACTCACTAAAGGGCACAGGGACAAAATCCTAATTAACAAAATCAGAAATGAAAAGGGAGACATAACAACAGATCCTGAAGAAATCCAAAACACCATCAGATCCTTCTACAAAAGGCTATACTCAACAAAACTGGAAAACCTGGACGAAATGGACAAATTTCTGGACAGATACCAGGTACCAAAGTTGAATCAGGATCAAGTTGACCTTCTAAACAGTCCCATATCCCCTAAAGAAATAGAAGCAGTTATTAATAGTCTCCCAGCCAAAAAAAGCCCAGGACCAGACGGGTTTAGTGCAGAGTTCTATCAGACCTTCAAAGAAGATCTAACTCCAGTTCTGCACAAACTTTTTCACAAGATAGAAGTAGAAGGTATTCTACCCAACTCATTTTATGAAGCCACTATTACTCTGATACCTAAACCACAGAAAGATCCAACAAAGATAGAGAACTTCAGACCAATTTCTCTTATGAACATCGATGCAAAAATTCTTAATAAAATTCTCGCTAACCGAATCCAAGAACACATTAAAGCAATCATCCATCCTGACCAAGTAGGTTTTATTCCAGGGATGCAGGGATGGTTTAATATACGAAAATCCATCAATGTAATCCATTATATAAACAAACTCAAAGACAAAAACCACATGATCATCTCGTTAGATGCAGAAAAAGCATTTGACAAGATCCAACACCCATTCATGATAAAAGTTCTGGAAAGATCAGGAATTCAAGGCCAATACCTAAACATGATAAAAGCAATCTACAGCAAACCAGTAGCCAACATCAAAGTAAATGGAGAGAAGCTGGAAGCAATCCCACTAAAATCAGGGACTAGACAAGGCTGCCCACTTTCTCCCTACCTTTTCAACATAGTACTTGAAGTATTAGCCAGAGCAATTCGACAACAAAAGGAGATCAAGGGGATACAAATTGGAAAGGAGGAAGTCAAAATATCACTTTTTGCAGATGATATGATAGTATATATAAGTGACCCTAAAAATTCCACCAGAGAACTCCTAAACCTGATAAACAGCTTCGGTGAAGTAGCTGGATATAAAATTAACTCAAACAAGTCAATGGCCTTTCTCTACACAAAGAATAAACAGGCTGAGAAAGAAATTAGGGAAACAACACCCTTCTCAATAGCCACAAATAATACAAAATATCTCGGCGTGACTCTAACGAAGGAAGTGAAAGATCTGTATGATAAAAACTTCAAGTCCCTGAAGAAAGAAATTAAAGAAGATCTCAGAAGATGGAAAGATCTCCCATGCTCATGGATTGGCAGGACCAACATTGTAAAAATGGCTATCTTGCCAAAAGCAATCTACAGATTCAATGCAATCCCCATTAAAATTCCAACTCAATTCTTCAACGAATTAGAAGGAGCAATTTGCAAATTCATCTGGAATAACAAAAAACCGAGGATAGCAAAAACTCTTCTCAAGGATAAAAGAACCTCTGGTGGAATCACCATGCCTGACCTAAAGCTTTACTACAGAGCAATTGTGATAAAAACTGCATGGTACTGGTATAGAGACAGACAAGTGGACCAATGGAATAGAATTGAAGACCCAGAAATGAACCCACACACCTATGGTCACTTGATCTTCGACAAGGGAGCCAAAACCATCCAGTGGAAGAAAGACAGCATTTTCAACAATTGGTGCTGGCACAACTGGTTGTTATCATGTAGAAGAATGCGAATCGATCCATACTTATCTCCTTGTACTAAGGTCAAATCTAAGTGGATCAAGGAACTTCACATAAAACCAGAGACACTGAAACTTATAGAGGAGAAAGTGGGGAAAAGCCTTGAAGATATGGGCACAGTGGAAAAATTCCTGAACAGAACAGCAATGGCTTGTGCTGTAAGATCGAGAATTGACAAATGGGACCTAATGAAACTCCAAAGTTTCTGCAAGGCAAAAGACACTGTCTATAAGACAAAAAGACCACCAACAGACTGGGAAAGGATCTTTACCTATCCTAAATCAGATAGGGGACTAATATCCAACATATATAAAGAACTCAAGAAGGTGGACCTCAGAAAATTAAATAACCCCCTTAAAAAATGGGGCTCAGAACTGAACAAAGAATTCTCACCTGAGGAATACCGAATGGCAGAGAAGCACCTGAAAAAATGTTCAACATCCTTAATCATCAGGGAAATGCAAATCAAAACAACCCTGAGATTCCACCTCACACCAGTGAGAATGGCTAAGATCAAAAATTCAGGTGACAGCAGATGCTGGCGAGGATGTGGAGAAAGAGGAACACTCCTCCATTGTTGGTGGGATTGCAGGCTTGTACAACCACTCTGGAAATCAGTCTGGCGGTTCCTCAGAAAATTGGACATAGTACTACCGGAGGATCCAGCAATACCTCTCCTGGGCATATATCCAGAAGAAGCCCCAACTGGTAAGAAGGACACATGCTCCACTATGTTCATAGCAGCCTTATTTATAATAGCCAGAAACTGGAAAGAACCCAGATGCCCCTCAACAGAGGAATGGATACAGAAAATGTGGTACATCTACACAATGGAGTACTACTCAGCTATTAAAAAGAATGAATTTATGAAATTCCTAGCCAAATGGATGGACCTGGAGAGCATCATCCTGAGTGAGGTAACACAATCACAAAGGAACTCACACAATATGTACTCACTGATAAGTGGATACTAGCCCAAAACCTAGGATACCCACGATATAAGATACAATTTCCTAAACACATGAATCTCAAGAAAAATGAAGACTGAAGTGTGGACACTATGCCCCTCCTTAGAAGTGGGAACAAAACACCCATGGAAGGAGTTACAGAAACAAAGTATGGAGCTGAGATGAAAGGATGGACCATGTAGAGACTGCCATATCCAGGGATCCACCCCATAATCAGCTTCCAAATGCTGACACCATTGCATACACTAGCAAGATTTTACTGAAAGGACCCAGATGTAGCTGTCTCTTGTGAGACTATGCCGGGGCCTAGCAAACACAGAAGTGGATGCTCACAGTCAGCTAATGGATGGATCACAGGGCTCCCAATGGAGGAGCTAGAGAAAGTACCCAAGGAGCTAAAGGGATCTTCAACCCTATAGGTGGAACAACATTATGAACTAACCAGTACCCCTGAGCTCTTGACTCTAGCTGCATATGTATCAAAAGATGGCCTAGTCGGCCATCACTGGAAAGAGAGGCCCATTGGACACGCAGACTTTGTGTGCCCCGGTACAGGGGAACGCCAGGGCCAAAGGGGGGGAGTGGGTGGGTAGGGGAATGGGGGTGGGTGGGTAAGGGGGACTTTTGGTATAGCATTGGAAATGTAAATGAGCTAAATACCTAATAAAAAAAAATTCAAAAAAAAAAAAAAAAAAAAAAGAACATAAGCAGCAGAAGCCAAGGCTACTTGGCATCATCAGAACCAGTTTTCCCATGACAGCAAGTCCCAGATACCCCAACACACTTGAAAGCAAGAATTGAATTTAAAATCACATTTCATGATGCTAATAGAGGACATTAAGAAGAACATAAATAACTCGCTTAAAGAAATACAGGAGAACACAGGTAAACAGACGCCTTTAAAGAGGAAACATAAAAAATCCCTTAAAGAATTATAGGAAAACACAAGCAAACAGAAGAAGGAATTGAATAAAGTCATCCAGGATCTAAACATGGAAATAGAAACAATAAAGAAATCACAAAGGGAGACAACTCTAAAGATAGAAAACCTATGAAAAAGATCAGGAGTCATAGATGCAACCATTTCCAACAAAATACAAAGATAGAATAGAGAATCTCATGTGCAGAAAATACCATAGAAAACTTTGACACAACTGTCAAAGAAAAGGTAAAATGTAAAAAGCTCCTAACATAAAACATCCAGGAAATCCAGGACACAATGAGAAGACAAACCTAAGGATAATATGTATAGAAGAGAGTGAAGAGTAACAAATTAAAGGACCAGTAAATATCTTCAACAAAATTATAGAAGAAAACTTCCATAACCTAAAGAATGTGATGCCCATGAACATACAAGAAGCTTACAGAACTCCAAATAGATTGGACCATAAAAGAAATTTCTCCCATCACATAATAACCAAAATACCAAATGCACAAAAGAGAGAGAGAGAGAGAGAGAGAGAGAGAGAGAGAGAGAGAGAGAGAGAGAGAGAGAGAGAGACATATAAAGGCAGACCTATCAGAATTACAACAGGCTTCTCACCAGAGACAATAAAAGCCAGAAGATCCTGCGAAGATGTCATACTACCCTAATGGAAAATGCCAGCCCACTCTACTATACCCAGTAAAACTCTCAATTACTATAGATGGAGAAACCAAGATATTCCATGACAAAAACAAATTGGCAGTAACTTTTCACACATTCAGCCCTAAAAAGGATAGTAAATAGAAAACTCCAACACAAAGGAGGAAAGTACAATTCAAGAAAAAGACAGAAAATAATCAAATTTTAATCTTCTTTTAAGAAACCAAAAGAGAAGATAGTCACATATTTCCACCTCTAACAATAAAAATAACAGGAAGAAACAATCACTTTTCCTTAATAGTTCTTAACATCAATGGATTCAATTACCCAATAAAAAGACATAGAATAACAGACTGGATTTAGAAACAGGACACAACATTTTGCTGCATACAGGAAACCCACCAAAGTGACAAAGACAGACACTACCTCAGAGTAAAAGCTTGGAAAACAATTTGCCAAGCAAATGGTGCCAAGAAACAAGCTTAAGTAGCCATTCAAATATCAAATAAAGTCTACTTTCAACCTAAAGTTATCAAAAATGATAAGGAAGGACACTTCATACTGGTCAAAGGAAAAATCTGCCAAGATGAACTATCAACTCTGAACATCTATGCTCCAAATACAAGTACACCCACATTCATAAAAGAAATTTAACTAAAGCTCAAAGCACACATTACACATCACAGAATAATAGGAGACTTCAACACCCTACTGTCATCAAGGAACAGATTATGGAAATAGAAACTAAATAGAGACACAGTGAAACTAACAGAAGTTATAAACCAAATGTATTTGACAGATATCTATAGAACATTTCATCCTAAAAGAAAAATATATACTTTCTTCTCAGTACCTAATGGTACCTTCTTCAAAATTGACCATATAATCAGTCAAAAACAGTTCTCAGGAGATAGAAGAAGATTGAAATAATCCTGTGCATCCTATCAGATAATCAAAGACAAAGGCTGGTCTAAAAAAAAAAAAAAAAAGGCCACATACACATGGAAGCTGAACAATTCTCTGCTCAGTGATTACTTGGTCATGAAGAACTAAAGAAAGAAATTAAAGACATTTTAGAATTCAGTGACAATGTAGCCACAGCATAGCCAAACTTAGGGAACACAATGAAAACAGTCCTAAGGGGAAAACTCAAAGCTCTGAGTATCTCCAAAAAGAAACTGGAGTGAGCATACACTAGCAGCTTGAGAGCACATCTGAAGGCTTTAGAACAAAAAGGAGCAAATACACCCAAGTGGAATAGATGGCAGGAAATAATCAAACTCAGGGCTGAAATCAACCAAGTAGAAACAAAAAGTACTATACAAACAATCAATCAAACAAGGAGCCTGTTCTTTGAGAAAATCAACAAGATAGATAAACCCTTAGCCAGACTAACCAGAGGGCACAGAGACAGTATCCAAATTAACAAAATCAGAAATGAAAAGGGAGTTATAAAAGAAACTGAGGAATTTCAAAAAATTATCAGATCCTATTACAAAAGCCTATCCTCAACACAACTGGAAAATCTGGCTGAAGTGGACGTATGTTCATAGCAGCCACATTTGTAATAACCAGAAGCTGGAAACAACCCAGATATCCTCAACAGAGACTGAATACAGAAAATGTAGTACATTTATCCAATGGAGTACTTCTCAGTTATTAAAAACAACAAATTCATGAAGTTCTTAGGCAAATGGATGGAGCTAGAAAACATCCTGAGTGAGATAACCCAGTCACAAGAGAACACACATGGTATATACTCACTGATAAGTGGATATTAGCCCAAAAGCTTGGAAAATCCAAGATACAATTCACAGATCTCATGAAGTCAAGAAGAAAGGCAAAAGGGTGGATAATTTAGTACTTCGTACAAGATGGAAAAAATATTCACAGGAGGAACTATGGAGATAAAGTGTGGAGCAGAAAGTGAAGAAAGGCCATCCATAGACTGCCCCACTTGGGGATTCATCCCATATACAGCCAACAAACCCATGCACCATTAAGGATGCCATGAAGTTCTTGCTGATAGAAGCCTGATATAGCTGTCTCCTGAGAGGCTCTGCCAGAGCCTGGCAAAAACAGAGGCAGATGCTCACAGCCAACTATTGGACCTTGCGAGGGATCAACAACGGAGAAGGCGCTGAAGAGGTTTGCAACCCATAGGAAAAACAATATCAACTATCCAGAACCCCCTAACCCCACCCCAGATATCCCAGGAACTAAACCACCAACCAAAGTGTACACATGGAGGGACCCATGACTCCAGTTGAGTATTTAGCAGTGGATGGGCTTGTGGGACATCAGTGGGAGGAGAGGCCCTTATTTCTGCGAAGAACTGATACCATAGTATAGGGGATTGCCAGGATGGGAAGGCAGAAGTGGGTGGGTGGGTGGGGAAGCACCCTCATAGAAGCAGAAGAAAGGAGGATGTAATAGGGGTTTTCTGGAAGGGAAATCAGGAAAGGGAATAGCATTTAAAATGTGAATAAATAAAATATCCAATAAAAGAAAAGAAAAGGGGGGGAGAGGGGAGGGGAGGGAGGGGAGGGGAGGGGAGGGGAGGAGAGGAGAAGAGAGAAAAGAAAGAAAAATGTTAAGTTAACCCCAACCTCCCAAGGGGAAAACCAGAATATTTTGCCTGCAGTTGAATGGTCCTCATATCAACTTTATTTTTTGACCTCCAAAATGAAAATTTAAAGCCTGTAGAACCAAGAAAAATATTAAGACTAGGAAGAAACAAAGATTAAGACTACATGACAGTAAATGACAGGATATTTTACACTTAAAAACTCTAGAAGAGATTTGGAAATTTTTTCACAAAATAAAACATATTAAATTCTAGCACAGATATCATTAATGAGCACTGCTTTTATGTTTTGATATACTATATAAAATAGAACAATGCAAAAAAATCATTGTGGGTACCATCATCACAATGTCACTTCAAGAGTGCAAACGACTAACCAAACAAACCTGGACATTGGATCCCAATTGTGTGGCTGCACATTTTTATTGTGATGAGAGATTGAAAAGATATAAAAGGAATGTAGGAGCTCATGGATATTTGATACTTTTAACTCCTTGTATATAGATTATAAAGGTAGACTAAGAATCAAATAAAATATCATTTTTCTAAGTAGAACTCTTCCTCATGTGAAAATTTAGGTAGACAGCAGTATTTCTATATTGCATGATTCTGTCTGCTTGGAATTCCTCATTTAACACTAATCAATTAAGGTTTGTCCTATGTCTCTCCTTCATATGTAACTATATAACTATCCAGGCTTCAAACATCAGTGTGAAGAGGAAATCAATTGAGAGTTAAGAAAATAATCACAGTTTCAGTAACTGAGAAAAATAAACTCCATGAATTTTGTCAAGCAAAACTTTTAATAAAGACAAGCACAGCTTTCCTAAAATACTGCAGAGCTTAGAAATGATGAGACAAAGACAAAATAACATAAAATGCTAAGTTTAAAATGACAGGCAAGGAATAACAAGATCTTTTAAACATGAGAAGAAACATGTATTAACATTGTTTAAAGTAGTAGACATAAATATCCTGGAAATTGACACTGATATTTGGGTTTTTAAATCCTTTTAAGGGTCCACAGGATGCCACAAAAAACATCAAATTTAAATTTTAAGTTTAGAGCATAATTAATACTACTACCAAAACGTAAGAGTTTCTGAAAGTTTTGTGATACAAAGAGTAGATTATCTCCAAATCAATGAAATACATTGGGTTTTTTGTTTGCTTTGTTTTGTTTTGTTTTGTTTTGTTTTGTTTTGTTTTTTCATAAGAAACATGGTTTCAGTAGTGCTTTTCAACTACATTTTCATAAATATGTAACTTTAGGTCTCTATAAAAGAGTTCTATTTTCTGGAATTAATTTTTCATATACAGAAAGTGCTGTGTTTTATTGTTTGTGTGTGTGTGTGTGTGTGTGTGTGTGTGTGTGTGTGTGTGTGTGTTTGTTTTTTAAAGAAACTGGATGCATGGGAGCCTGAAAGTAAGTCTCAGAAGTTTAACAATAACTAGTCCAGGAATAACTGTGCAATCACAATTGTAAATATGCACTGTGGGACCTGGAGAGACGGCACAGCAGTTAAGAGCACTTGCTAGTCTTCCAGAAAACTCATATTTGGCTTATTACACTCATACAGGTCAATTCGCAACCATCAGTGAATTCCAGGTTCATGGGTTCCAATGCCATCTTCTGGCTTCAGAAAACTTGCAAACATTTTGCACACACATAGAAGTAAACATACACGTAAAACATTGAAACATAATATAATATTTTAATGGCATGATGGTTAATGTGTTTATATTCTAGCTATCAGAATAGTTTTAAGCCTGCCTTGTGTATATATATATATATATGACAGCCATGATCAACTAAGAACAACCACAGCAACCTATGACTAAAAGAATAACTTTGAGGACAAACACATTTGAGGATGAAAAAAAAATTACCCACCATACACTAGGAAAAGGTAGTATGTATGTGTCTGTTTATTCACATTTTTATTTATTAATTTCAATTTAAACATTGTACTCAATATTTATTAACAATTTCGTGTAAGTTCAAAAACAGTCTTTTAATATAAATTTTATTACATCTCTTTCCTCTATTTGGGGGCTTTCTTTCTTCCAGAAGAAGCTAGCACTTTGAAAGAAAGACAACCACTGTCAATTGACACCTGCAAAGTAGGTGCTGTTAATAAGTTAAAGTGCTGTCACTCTTTGTCTTGTGACATTATAAACAGAACTAATGGAGCTGGTGATAGATCTTTCAAAGTCAATCCTCAGTTCCACTGCATTTTAATTTAAATTGACTTCCACTTCTTTTTAATTACAATTACAACACTCTTCATTAACCAGCTAGGCTGTTCTTACTCTATTCTTCAACCTTTTTCTAATCTTTGTATATGCTTGTATAACCACATTTTGGTTTTGCTTATTTCTCCAAAACACATACTCGCAATGAAAGATACTACCCAGTTACATAATTATTTTCTTAGTTAAAGTTCAATATATAAAATGTTGACTACGAAAATTAGTTAATGAAACTTCACTGACAAGAAAATTGGCACGTAAACAGAGTAATTTGTTCTTGGTTACCAATGTACCAACCACCACCTCAGTTTATAAACAATACTGTGATGACACCCATGACTATTCAGTTGGGCTAATTTATGAGAATAGCACTACAGAATACAGTGAGATTAGAAGTCTGAACTATCCTTAAGCAATGTAGTTCACTGTCAATTTGAAAACTATACAGGAAATTATCATTAATAGACATCACTTCATGAACTTGTATATACATGTGATCAGAATACTAATTCAATAGCAGATTTCATTAAATGCCCAGTAACTGTATTGTTTTCTACTTCTAGAGAATACTCTGTTTACCGAAAATTGTTAAACTACAGCAGGGAACTTATCTGAGTTCAATAGTATGCTTCCTTGTATAGTTTGCAAAGGCTTATGTAACACCCAAATCTATTAAACTACTAAAAGACAACATAAAGGAAGTACTTTAAAATCACTGGTCTAAGAGGTAGGGGTTTGTTTGTTTGTTTGTTTTTTAATCACATAAACACTTAAGCACAGAAGATAGGAGTGAAAGCTTACAAATGGGATTGTATAATAGTCCAAAATTTCTGCATGACAAAAGAAGGAGGATAAAGAGAAGGAAGGAATATTCTACTAATACCGTTTTAACTCAGTGCATATGTCATAACAGTAAAAACAGAATTATTTACCACAGGGTCCTATAGCCCTAATAGTATATTCAATGGATTTTGTCAGCCTAGAAGCAGGATCAATACTCCCACATTTATTGCACTACTATTTCTAGTAGCCAACATAAATCATCTAAATGTTCATCAATAGATGAAAAGTCTACTCTATTGTGTATACTCGGAGTGGAATATCACTTGTATACAAAGAAAATAAATACTATCTGCACCACCTTTGATGATAATACTAAGTGAAATAAGTAAAGTATGAAAGGACAAATATCTTATAAGTTCATTTATTTGGAAAATGAAAGCAAAGTCCATTTGTATGAGGAAGGGACTAGCAATTAGATAGAAGAAATAAATTCCAATGTTCAGTTGTATAGTTACTTAGTTGTATAGTTGTATGGCAACCAAACTGACAACAGACATTGCCAATTATCCTCTAAGGAAATGGTAGATGTTTAAGGTGTCAACTGTATTGCTTGCATTAAGCAGATGGCTATTGGTTGTATACATTCACTAAAATGTCAGAGCCCAGTTGGTAATGAGCACAGCTTTTACACATGAGCCTGCTTTCTCTCCTTGTTTGTATTCTGAGGATGCTTTCTCCTTTACTCCCTGACCATATACATACTGAAATGACTTTATCGAACATTTGAAAGTCCTTCTACTAACAAGTCATTAATAGGTTATCTAGTTTAGAAATTAAGATTGATTTTTTTCCTCTGTAAAATAAAAAGTTTTCAAGAAAAAAAATCCAGGAGGCTTCTTCACATCCTGTACTTATGTTCTTATTTAAATCAGAATAAAACTATAGGAGGATACGGGTCCCCCAATGTTTACTGAAAATGTGCAAGTTATCCTAAGGAGTATGTGCAGGATTGGAATGAGAAGGATTACTATGGTAGTTGGTCACAACATATCATAGTTTCTGTTCATGCAACAGAAATGGAAACACTGTGGCATTTCATTTGTCTTCCTCATTTGGAAGCAGATGTTTTCCTTGACACTGCTCCTTTTAAAGTGGTACCAGTCACAGTTAATATCCTATAAACCAGTGGTTCTTAATCTTCTTAATGCTGTGAACTTTTAATATAGTTTCTCCTGTTGTGGTGACCCCTAACCATAAAATTACTTCATTGCTAATTTGTAACTGTAACTTTGCTACTGTTACCAATTGCTATGAAAATTTGTGTTTTCTTATGGTCTTCAGATACCCCCTGTGAAAGGGTCATTAGACTCCCATAGGAGTCAAGACACACAAGTAAAGAGCCACTGCTGTAAACATTTTACTATATTTCACACAAGTTAAGAAAAGAAACAATTATGTTTCTAAACAAGAATATCTGATTTATATAGTTAATTGTGCATATAAGATAAACATTTTATTTGCCTTATTCATAACTTCTGTGAAAGTAAAAACATTAAACAATGTGAACAGTATTTGAAGGTATTGAACACATTCTTTCATAACAAGAATATTGACAATCTTCTGGGCTAGTGCTTTTGGTGCTGTAGATACAGAAGAGCTGGTAACTTATTCCACGGTAAACATTTACATCGTGGGGATGCATTCTGGATTAAGAGTAAGCAACTTTTATAAACATATAACAGTTAATTTAGTTTGTTTATTAAGATTTGTATATCGGCCTGATCATCAGCAGCAGACATCTTGGTTCCGGGACCCTGCCGATGTATTCTGCACAGGTGAGAGTACGGAATACAGAAGCTAAAAGCTTCTGGGATAGGCAGGAAACACAGAGCTTTTAAGGCATCCCCCTTTTCGGGCCCCAGGCAGCTGGCCACTTCCTGGCCGGGGGATAGGGTTCCACCCGAGCTGGTAGGGCTTGGCCTGAGCATCGGCTGCAGACATCTTGGTTCCAGGACTCCTCCAAGATTATTCTGCACAGGTGAGAGTGTAGAATACAGAAGCTAACAGCTTCTGGGACAGGCCAAAGCAACTCAGCTTCGGGACTGGTCCTGTTTTGGCCTTCATCTTCGGCAAGGAGGGAGGTCCTAAGGCCAGATATGATTGCACCTTTCCTGTAAGAGGAGAGCTTGCCTGCAGAGAGTTCTCTGACAACTGAAACTCAGAGGAGAGAGCTAGTCCCCCAGGTCTGCTGATAGAGGCTAACAGAATCACCTGAGGAACAAGCTCTAACCAGAGACAACTATAACAATTAGCTCCAGAGATTACCAGATGGCAAAAGGCAAACGCAAGAATCGTACTAACAGAAATCAAGACCACTCACCATCAACAGAACACAGCACTCCCACCCCATCTAGTCCTGGGCACCCCAACACAAGCGAAAAGCTAGACACAGATTTAAAAGCTTATCTCATAATGATGGTAGTGGACATCAAAAACGACTTTAATAACTCAATTAAAGAAATATAGGAGAACACTGCTAAAGAGTTACAAGTCCTTAAAGAAAAACAGGAAAACAAAATCAAACAGGTAGAAGTCCTTAAAGAAAAACAGGAAAACAATTCCAAACAGGTGATGGAAATGAACAAAGCCATACTAGAACTAAAAAAGGGAAGTAGACACAATAAAGAAAACCCAAAATGAGGCAATGCTAGAGATAGAAACCCTAGGAAAGAAATCTGGAAACATAGGTGGGAGCATCAGCAACAGAATACAAGAGATGGAAGAGAGAATCTCAGGTGCAGAAGATTCCATAGAGAACATAGACACAACAATCAAAGAAAATATAAAACACAACAGGATCCTAACTCAAAACATCCAGGAAATATAGGACACAATGAGAAGACCAAACATACAGATAATAGGAGTTGATGAGAATGAAGATTTTCAACTTAAAGGGCCAGCAAATATCTTCAACAAAATTATAGAAGAAAACTTCCAAAGCCTAAAGAAAGAGATGCCCATGAACATACAAGAAGCCTACAGAACTCCAAATAGACTGGACCAGAAAAGAAATTCCTCATAACACAAAATAATCAGAACAAAAAATGCACTAAATAAAGAGAGAATATTAAAAGCAGTGAGGGAGAAAGGTCAAGTAACATATAAAGGCAGGCCTATCAGAATTACATCAGACTTTTCACCAGAGACTATGAAACCCAGAAGATCCTGGACGGATGTTATACAGACACTAAGAGAACACAAATGTCAGCCCAGGCTACTATAAACGGCCAATCTCTCAATTACCATAGATGGAGAAACCAAAGTATTCCACAACAAAACCAAATTCACACATTATCTTTCCACGAATCCAGCCCTTCAAAGGATAATAACAGAAAAAAAAAAAAAAAAAAAAAACCAATACAAGGACAGAAATCACACCCTAGAAAAAGCAAGAAAGTAATCCCTCAACAAACCAAAAAGGAGACAGCCACAAGAACAGAATGCCAACTCTAAAAACAAAAATAAAAGGAAGCAACAATTACTTTTCTTTAATATCTCTTAATATCAATGGACTCAACTCCCTAATAAAAAGACAGAGACTACCAGACTGGCTACACAAACAGGACCCAACATTCTGCTGCTTACAGGAAACCCACCTCAGGGAAAAAGACAGACACTACCTCAGAGTGAAAGGCTGGAAAACAATTCTCCAAGCAAATGGTATGAAGAAACAAGCTGGAGTAGCCATTCTAATATTGAATAAAATCGACTTCCAACACAAAGTTATCAAAAAAGACAAGGAGGGACACTTCATACTCATCAAAGGTAAAATCCTCCAAGAGGAACTCTCAATTCTGAATATTATGCTCCAAATGCAAGGGCAGCCACATTCATTAAAGACACTTTAGTAAAGCTCAAAGCACACATTGCACCTCACACAATAATAATGGGAGACTTCAACACACCACTTTCATCAATGGACAGATCGTGGAAACAGAACCTAAACAGGGACACAGTGAAACTAACAGAAGTTATGAAAAAAAATGGACTTAACAGATAACTACAGAACAATTTCTCCTAAAACAAAAGGATATACCTTCTTCTTAGCATCTCATGGGACATTCTCCAAAATTGACCCTATAATTGGTCACAAAACAGGCCTCAACAGATGCAAAAATATTGAAATTGTCCCATGCATCCTATCAGACCAACATGGACTAAGGCGGATCTTCAATAACAACATAAATAATGGTATGCCAACATTCACGTGAAAAATGAACAACACTCTTCTCAATGATTACTTGGTCAAGGAAGGAATAAAGAAAGAAATTAAAGACTTTAGAATTTAATGAAAATGAAGCCACAACATACCCAAACCTATGGGACACAGTGAAAGCATTTCTAAGAGGGAAACTCATAGCTCTGAGTGCCTCCAAGAAGAAACGGGAGACAGCACACACTAGCAGCTTGACAACACATCTAAAATCTCTAGAGAAAAAGGAAGAACATTCACCCAAGAAGAGTAGATGGCAGGAAATAATCAAATTCAGGGGTGAAATCAACCAAGTGGAAACTAGAAGAAATATTCAAAGAATTAACCAAACGCAGAGTTGGTTCTTTGAGAAAATCAACAAGATAGATAAACCATTAGCTAGACTCACTAGAGGGCACAGGGACAACATCCTAATTAACAAAATCAGAAATGAAAAGGGAAACATAACAACAGATCATGAAGAAATCCAAAACACCATCAGATCCTTCTACAAAAGGCTATACTCAACAAAACTGGAAAACCTGGATCAAATGGACAAATTTCTAGACAGGTACCAGGTACCAAAGTTAAATCAGGATCAAGTTAACAATCTAAACAGTCCTATATCCCCTATAGAAATAGAAGCAGTTATTAATAGTCTCCCAGCCAATAAAGCCCAAGACCAGATGGGTTTAGTGCAGAGTTCTATCAGACCTTCAAAGAAGATCTAATTCCAGTTCTGCACAAACTATTCCATACAATAGAAGTAGAAGGAATTCTACCCAACTCATTCTATGAAGCCACAATTACTTGGATACCTAAACCACAGGAAGATCCAACAAAGATAGAGAATTTCAGACCAATTTCCCTAATGAATATAGATGCAAAAATCCTCAAAAAATTCTCGCTAACCGAATCCAAGAACACATTAAAGCAATCATCCATCCTGACCAAGTAGGTTTTATTCCAGGGATGCAGGGATGGTTTAATATACGAAAATCCATCAATGTACTCCAGTATATAAACAAACTCAATGACAAAAAACAAATGATCATCTCGTTAGATGAGGAAAAAGCATTTGACAAAATCCAACAGTCATTCATGATATAAGTCTTGGAAAGATCAGGAATTCAAGGCCCATACCTAAACATGATAAAAGCAATCTACAGCAAACCAGTAGCCAACATCAAAGTAAATGGTGAGAAGCTTGTAGCAATCCCACTAAAATCAAGGACAAGACAAGGCTGTCCCCTCTCTCCATACCTTTTCAACATTGTACTTGAAATCCTAGCTAGAGGAATTAGACAACAAAAGGAGATCAAGGGGATAAAAATTGGAAAAGATAAAGTCAAAATATCACTTTTGCAGATAATATGATAGTATATATATAAGTGACCCTAAAAATTCCACTAGAGAACTCCTAAACCTGATAAACACCTTCCGTGAAGTAGCTGGATATAAAATTAACTCAAACAAGTCAATGGCCTTTCTTTACACAAAGGATAAACAGGCTGAGAAAGAAATTAGGGAAACAAGACCCTTGTCTATAGTCACAAATAATATAAAATATCTTGGCGTGACTCTAACTACGGAAGTGAAAGATCTGTATGATAAAAAATTCAAGTCTCTGAAGAAAGAAATTAAAGAAGATCTCAGGAGATGGAAAGATCTCCCATGCTCATGAATTGGCAGGATCAACATTGATAAATGGCTATCTTTCCAAAAGCAATCTACAGATTCAATGTAATCTCCATCAAAATTCCAACTCAATTTTTCAACAAATTAGAAAGAGTAATCTGCAAATTCATCTGGAATAACAAAAAACCTAGGACAGCAAAAACTCTTCTCAAGGACAAAAGAACCTCTGGTGGAATCACCATGCCTGACCTAAAGCTTTACTACAGAGCAATTGTGATAAAAACTGCATGGTACTGGTATAGTGACAGACAAGTAGACCAATGGAATAGAACTGAAGACCCAGAGATGAACCCACACACATATGGTCACTGGATTTTCGACAAGGGAGCTAAATCCATCGAATGGAAGAAAGACAGCATTTTCAACAAATGGTGCTGGCCCAACTGGTTGTTATCATGTAGAAGAATACAAATTGATCCATTCCTATCTCCTTGTACTAAGGTCAAATCTAAGTGGATCAAGGAACTTCACATAAAACCAGAGACACTGAAACTTATAGAGGAGAAAGTGGGGAAAAGCCTTGAAGATATGGGCACAGGGGAAAAATTCCTGAACAGAAAAGCAATGGCTTGTGCTGTAAGATCTAGAATTGACAAATGGGACCTAATGAAACTCCAAAGTTTCTGCAAGGCAAAAGACACCGTCAATAAGACAAAAAGACCACCAACAGATTGGGAAAGGATCTTTACCTATCCTAATTCAGATAGGGGACTAATATCCAACACATATAAAGAACTCAAGAAGGTGGACTTCAGAAAATCAAATAACCCCATTAAAAAATGGGGCTCAGAACTGAACAAAGAATTCTCACCTGAGGAATACCGAATGGCAGAGAAACACCTGAATAAATGTTCAACATCCTTAATCATCAGGGAAATGCAAATCAAAACAACCCTGAGATTCCACCTCACACCAGTCAGAATGGCTAAGTTCAAAAATTCAGGTGACAGCAGATGCTGGCGTGGATGTGGAGAAAGAGGAACACTTCTCCATTGTTGGTGGGATTGTAGGCTTGTACAACCACTCTGGAAATCAGTTTGGCGGTTCCTCAGAAAATTGGACATAGTACTACCAGAGGATCCAGCAATACCTCTCCTGGGCATATATCCAGAAGATGCCCCAACTGGTAAGAAGGACACATGCTCCACTATGTTCATAGCAGCCTTATTCATAATAGCCAGAAGCTGGAAAGAACCCAGATGCCCCTCAACAGAGGAATGGATACAGAAAATGTGGTACATCTACACAATGGAGTACTACTCAGCTATTAAAAATAATGAATTTATGAAATTCCTAGCCAAATGGATGGACCTGGAGGGCATCATCCTGAGTGAGGTAACACATTCACAAAGGAACTCACACAACATGTACTCACTGATAAGTGGATATTAGCCCAAAACCTAGGATATCCAAGATATAAGATACAATTTCCTAAACACATGAAACTCAAGAAAAATGAAGACTGAAGTGTGGACACTATGCCCCTCCTTAGAAATGGGAACAAAACACCCTTGGAAGGCGTTACAGAGACAAAGTTTGGAGCTGAGATGAAAGGATGGTCCATGTAGAGACTGCCATATCCAGGTATCCACCCCATAATCAGCATCCAAACGCTGACACCATTGCATACACTAGCAAGATTTTATCGAAAGGACCCAGATGTAGCTGTCTCTTGTGAGACTATGCCGGGGCCTAGCAAACACAGAAGTGGATGCTCACAGTCAGCTAATGGATGGATCACAGGGCTCCCAATGGAGGAGCTAGAGAAAGTAGCAAAGGAGCTAAAGGGATCTGCAACCCTATAGGTGGAACAACATTATGAACTAACCAGTACCCCGGAGCTCTTGACTCTAGCTGCATATGTATCAAAAGATGGCCTAGTTGGCCATCACTGGAAAGAGAGGCCCATTGGACACGCAAACTTTATATGCCCCAGTACAGGGGAATGCCAGGGCCAAAAAGGGGGAGTAGGGGATTGGGGGTGGGTGGGTATGGGGGACTTTTGGTATAGCATTGGAAATGTAAATGAGCTAAATACCTAATAAAAAATGGAAAAAAAAAAGAGCTCAAGAAGCTGGACTCCAGAAATTCAAATAACTCCATTAAAAATGGAGTACAGAGCTAAACAAAGAATTCTCAACTGAGGAATATTGAATGGCAGAGAAGCATCTGAAAAAATATTCAACATCCTTAATCATCAGGGAATTGCAAATCAAAACAACCCTGAGATTCCACCTCACACAACTCAGAATGGCTAAGATCAAAAATTCAGGTGACAGCAGATGCTGGCGTGGATGTGGAGAAAGAGGAACACTCCTCCATTGTTGGTGGGATTGTAAACTTGTAAAACCACTCTGGAAATCAGTCTGGCGGTTCCTTAGAAAATTGGACATAGTACTAATGGAGGATCTAGCAATACCTCTCCTGGGAATGTATCCAGAAGATGTCCCAACTGGTAAGAAGGACACATGTTCCTCTATGTTCATAGCAGCCTTATTTATAATAGCCAGAAGCTGGAAAGAACCCAGATGCCCCTCAACAGAAGAATGGATACAGAAAAAGGGGTACATTTACACAATGTAGTGCTACTCAGCTATTAAAAAGAATGAATTTATGAAATTCCTAGCCAAAGGATGGACCTGGAGGGCATCATCCTGAGTCAGGTAACACAATCACAAAGGAACTCACACAATATGTACTCACTGATAAATGGATATTAGCCCAAAACTTAGGATACCCAAGATATAAGATACAATTTGCTAAATGCATGAAACTCAATAAGAATGAAGACTGAAGTGTGGACACTGTGCCCCTTCTTAGAATTAGGAACAAAACACCCATGGAAGGAATTACAGAGACAAAGTTTGGAGCTCTGACGAAAGGATGGACCATCTAGAGACTGCCATATCCAGGGATCCACCCCATAATCAGCTTCCAAACGCTGACACTATTGCATATACTAGCAAGATTTTGCTGAAAGGACCCAGATATAGCTGTCTCATGTGAGACTATGCCAGGGCCTAGCAAACACAGAAGTGGATGCTCACAGTCAGCTATTTGATGGATCACAGGGCTCCCAATGGAGGAGCTAGAGAAAGTACCCAAGGATCTAAAGGGACCTGTCACCCTATAGGTGGAACAACCAGTACCCCAGAGCTCTGGACTCTAGCTGCATATGTATCAAAAGATGGCCTAGTTGGCCATCACTGCAAAGAGAGGCCCATTGGACACACAAACTTTATATGCCCCAGTACAGGGAACGCCAGGGCCAAAAAGGGGGAATGGGTGGTTAGGGAAGTGGGGGGTAGGGTATGGGGGACTTTTGGGATAGCATTGGAAATATAATTGAGGAAAATACGTAATAAAAAAATATATAAAAGATTTGTATATCATTTCCTCCTTCCTCTTTCTTCCCTCTAAACTCTCTTGCATACCAGCATTTATTTCTCTTCGTCAAGATTTCTGTATAAATAAAGAAGCACCCAGAATGCCAAATACACAGGCTACAAGATTCCCCTTGATGCAGGAGCCTGACTTACTCCTCCATGCTCTCCTCTGCAGGGCCTAGCCATTGGCAAAGCTGGACCCAGGCATTCAGCATTTTTGTTGGCTGAGGCTTCCTTTAATGATCCGTCATCTGTAGCAAACCTACAATGGTCACGTTACTAAATCAGCACAATATGTAAAAACATTCTAAATACCTGCTTATATCCACATCCTCATCCTTCATCAATGAACCTCCTCTTCGTATCAGACTAGACCACTAAAAGAAATCTGCCTTTCATAACCTTATAAAATATTCCTTTGCATTTTCATTTTGACTTATTTGTATATCTTATAGAAAGGATTATACTTGGATTCAAAAGAGAAATAAAAAGACAGTAATGAAACTCAGAAGAAAATACAAACTGAAAAATATTTCCTGCCACTATTGGTTTCCATTCAGAAACAATAGCTTTTTAGCCTTGAAAATCTGAAGGTAAACTCTAGTGTGCCCTTGGAGCACGATTTCCTGAAATGGGTATTCACAGAGTGGGTGATGCCATGCCTGGGTAAAGGAAGCTGTGAGAAAAACCATCCACAGTAGCTCCCCAGGTATTCTGTCCTTCTATGGCATCTGTCAGCAGTATGCTGAGAGATACTCTCAGGAAAAGAGAATACTAAAAGAGAGATACTCTCTTTGAAAAGAGAATGATCTAAAAACTAAATATAAACTTTTACTTTCCTTGACCTTTTCATGAGGTATCAAACAAATGATTCATTCTGCTTTTCTCTGATCTGATATATATATATAACTTAAACATAATTTCAGTTTCCTTACTTTTTCTTCTCAGCTGAAGCAATTTGAAAACTGAAGAAGCATATATAACTCACATTTTTCAAAAATGTGAATTACTATGCCTATATCTTTAATCTGACACGATTTTACAATATCTGAATAACTATCATCCCAGAAATATTATTTTAAATATTGTTTTATAAGTGTATTATACTAAAATTTTAATTTCACCTACTTTCTTTTTAATATTTTCAAAATCCTTAAGTGTTGGTTCTAATTTGTCAAATTTGTTTAATTTCATATAGTTGTCCATTTCTTGCATTTGAAACAACTTTTTTCTTTTAAAGTGAAAGATCACACTGATGGCAGCATGTTTTCAGAAGGGATGCGTAAAAGCAAAAACTTCTGAATTATTTTATCATACAAAATTTGATCATGTGTAACACATAATTTTAAAAACGCAAAGTATAGATTTGGAGATTAATAATTGTGTGCTATTTCTAAGAAGCTAGGAATATATATTATATTATCAGTTAATTAGGTATCAAAATTTAGAAGTAGTTTTAACATAAAGAACAGAGGTCAGTAACTTGTAGTGTTAAGTATCTTAAATTATTCCCCGATGCTCAGAGCATGCTGATCTGATCATAGACTTGGGTGAGGGTCTACACATTTTAACATAATTTGACATAATAAACATTTTCCAAATGACAAATATATATACCATATATCATAATGATCCTTAGATGAATTTGATTTGTTTTATGTATAGGGATACACATATTCTTTTGGAATTTAAATTTAAGTCTATTTAGAATTCATTATGAGAAGCAGTATATAGCAGACATAAGTTATAATATTAATATATGACTGAAATAAATCTGTATATCATTCTTTCTAGGTGTTTCTGTTTCTTAAAGAGGTGTTCATGTAAGCAATCATTGATAGCTGTCTCCAGAGTGTGAATATGTCTGCGGCACTAAAGTATTCCATTTTCTCTCTGGCACTTTCTATAAATGTGCATAACAACTGCTTTTATGCAGGTGAACAAAAGAAAAACTTTTTAATCCTCACACTAAAAGAATGGATTACAGAAAAAAAAAAGGTGACTTCAATTATTTAAAAATAAAATAAAAGGAGAAAGAAATTGCCTTACTTATTACATGGTCATTTCCTACGTGATGGCACCTCATTCAGTTCAACACACATCATTCTGAACGGGGCGCCATGATGTGATGGACAAGCTAGGGGACGTTGCTTAGGTTTAAATCCTTCTGTGTGCTAAGAGGAGTTGCTACTAGTGATTACATTGTATAGAAGCACTCCTGAATCTTTAAGAGCCTTGTTATTATAGATAGGATGAAAAGAGGATGACATATTTTCTTACTACACCTCCTTTTAATGGAAATCTTTACGACTGCTTGCTACTATAGTGGATACTAGGGACACTAAAGTAATAAATTCAAAATTCACCAGAATTGATCTAAGTCCAAAATATATTGTTTATTCTGATATTTTCAAAATCATATTTAATGTAAATACCAAATGCTGATAAATACCACCATTATGTCCCAGAGAGAATGATGCTTATATAGGAGCATTGAGTTTAAGGAAAATTTATTTTTCCCATATTTATACTAAGCAACATTGGTCCTGCTTTATTCTACTTAAAGTTAAGAAAATGTCTAATCCATATATATGAATGCATAATGCCTGTATTTTAAATGTGTAATATTTGATACTTTATATATAAAACATAAACTTAAACTGTTTAATTTAGATGAGGTTTATATATTTATAGAAAAGTATGCTAAAATATACTAATTTCTTATTGACTACTAAATTATATTATTTAACATAAAATTAGCATGAACATGGTTGACAATGACACTGTATATTTACAAACAATTTGAAGTAGAAATTTAGCAATTTTTTAGAAATTCAGTCATGTTAGATGGTGTCTTGCTGGGGCAAACGCATGAAGGAGTGTTTTCCTAAAGTGGATACAGGTGAAAGACTAAGGCAGACTGGTGAATGAACTTTTAACTGAAGCAGTCACAGGAAAAAGGATGCTCTGGTAATGCAAGCATGTGAAAGGACACACAGTGAAAGATTCTTTGCTAGGGACACACAAGTATTGATCTGCCTTAAGTTGTGCTGTTGAGCTCCATTAGTTGGAGAGAGAAATATAGAGAGAAATGCATCACTTTTTTTCTGGAGGTGTGCTGAAGTTTCTTGCCTCTACCACAGACTCAGGCTCATTAGCAGAGTGATGTCAGCTGAGAAAGATACACATGTGCTGAGGCAAAACATGTGCTGAGACAAGACACCTCCTGAGGTAAGACCAGTGGAGGACACGTGATGTTAGGAGGGTATAAAAAGGACAGTGAAGGAGGCTTGTGCTTGGCTTGCTTAATAGAACTAGGTGTGCAAAGCTTGTGGGTCTGTCATCTTCACCTTTAAACCTTATTTTAAATGATGGTTCCTAAATATTTTATCATTCCTTCTTGCCTACCACAGATCACAGGTAGTAGGAAAGGAAGGATACTGGGGAAATTGACCTGTTTTGAATCTGCAGCAACTACCAGATACAAGTTAGCGGGAGAGACCAGAAGGAACACCAAAAGTTCTCGGGCAGTATACACCAGCTGATATGAGGACCCCAACACATATACAGCAGAGGACTGCCAGGACTCAGTCAGAGGAAATTACCTAACCCCAAAAAGACTTCAGGCCCCAGGGAATGGGTGGTCAGGTGGGGTTAGGGTAAGGGGTGGGGGCATCTTCTTGGAGACAAGGAGAGGAGAGGAGGTATGGGATGTAGAATAGTCAGAGGGTGGAGAAAGAAGGGAATAAAGTCTGGACCGTAAAATAAGATTAAAGATTAAATTTTTTAAAATTTAAAAAATTAAAGTCACAACAGTTAATAAAGACTGAAAACTGCAAGTCAGCATTCTATCAGGTCTATCTACATCACTGCATAACTCATCTTAACAATAATTTGTAGGCTGGGGGGGTGGTGGTGCACACCTTTAATCCCAGCACTTGGGAGGCAGAGGCTGGTGGATTTCTGAGTTTGAGACCAGCCTGGTCTACAGAGTGGGTTCCAGGACAGTCAGGGCTACACAGAGAAGTCTGTCTCGAAAAACAAAAGCAAAACAAAATAATAATAATCATCATAATAATAATAATAATTTGTAATTTTCATACTCTAATTGTGTTCTCTGTTTAGGGATCCATATTAAAATTATTATTTCTCTTATGTAAGATGAGATGATGTTCATAAAATTGTGACTATAATGCTCTTCATAGTATCAGCATAATTTTTGTTCCTATTTTACATATTAGACATATATCATCCCTAAATAAAGTTATGGTCATGACTTTACATTCAATTCCAATCACTATTTTCAGAGCATGTATCACAATGTAGGACATAAGTTGCACAAGAACAAATATATTGTATACTACATAATATAGCTGAACAATACACAAAATTGCTGAGAAATTATAATCCCTTGATATCAAATATTTCATAAAAATCATGTCTACACATTATAATTTGAAGTAGGATCCTTAACTGATTGTGAGCTAAAGTCAAGGGATTTTCTTCTGCTACCCATGACAGGTCTCATGATCTACATGTATAGAATGAAAGCCAACACAAACATAATATTAACATATTATGTCCTGCAACATTCCTGTATCAATAACTCTTTTTATAAGAACCATAATCATTACTTCTGAGTGAAAGTGTAATGATTATTATGCTTAAAATAGTTCAACTGACAATATATAAATTGGTTGTTCTCATTGTTTTTCTTGTCAATGACACACAAGGTAAACTCATTTGGGAAGAGACAACAGCAACTGAGAAGATTCTTTCATCCAATTATCATGTACAAATATCTGTAGGACATTTTCTTGATTAATAATTTCTGTGGTGGCACCCATCCTCTTGTGAATGCTGTCAAGCTTTGACATTTGACTTTTTGTTTCATAAAAAGCAAGCTGAGTGTGCCACAGAAAGCATTCCTCTATAATTCTGTTTTAGTTATTGCCTCTAGGTTCCTGCCGAGAGTTTCTGCCATAACTTTCTTTCATAATGTCATGTTAGTTATAAGATAAAATTAGAAAAAAAAATCCTTAGCCAGGCAGTGGTGGCACACGCCTTTAATCCCAGCACTTGGGAGGCAGAGGCAGGCAGATTTCTGAGTTCGAGGCCAGCCTGGTCTACAAAGTGAGTTCCAGGACAGCCAGGGCTACACAGAGAAACCCTGTCTCGAAAAAAACCCAAATAAATAAATAAATAAATAAATAAATAATATCCCTCCTATATTGGTCATGGTATTTATCACAACAACAGAAAAACAACTAGGACAATTGTTTATATAACCATTTTTGTTGTGTATTTTCTTTATTTGCATTTCAAATGTTATCCCCTTTCCCAGTTTCCCCTCTGGAAACCCTCTATCCCATGATCTCTCCCCCTGCTTCTATGAGGCTGCTCCCCCACCCACGCATCCACCACCCACCCACTCCCACCCCACCTTTCTAGAATTCCCCTACACTGAGGCACTGAGCCTTCCCAGGACCAAGGGCCTCTCCTCCCAGTGATGCCCAACAAGGCCATCCTCTGCTACATATGCAGTTGGAGCCATGAGTTGCTCCATATGTACTCCTTGACTGGTGGTTTAGTTCTGGAAGCTCTGTGGAGAATGGTTGGTTGATATTGTTGTTCTTCCTATGTGGTTGCAAACCCCTTCAGCTCCATCAGTACTTTCTCTAACTCCTCCATTGGGGTCCCAGTGCTCAGTCCAATGGTTGGCTGTGAGCATCCACCTCTGTATGTGTTAGGCTCTAGCAGAGCCTCTCAGGAGACAGCTATATCAGGCTCCTGTGAGCAAGCACTTCTTGCATCTGCTATAGTGTCTGGGTTTGTTGTACATGTATGGGATGGATCCACAGGTGGGCCAGTCTCTGGATGGCCTTTCCTTCAGTCCCTGCTTTACATTTTTACCCTGTATTTCCTTTAGACAAGAGCAATTCTGGTTTAAAAATTTGCTGATTACTGGATGGCCCAATACCTTAACCAGGGACCTTGCCTAAACTCTGGATATAATTTCTACAGATTCTTCCTGCCCTTTGTTGGCCATTTCAGCTAATCTCATCCATTTTGGGTCCTAGGAGCCTCTTCCTTTCCTGTCATCTAAGAGTTTCTGGTGGCTACTCCCACCGCCAATTGCTACACACCTCTGTTCAAATTCCTGACCCACTGTATATCATCCCTGTCTCCTTGTGTACATGATCCTGCCCTTTTTACCCCTCTCTTCCTCCCAAATCCCTCCCACCCTCTACCTCCTGTGAGTATTTTGTTTCCCCTTCTAAGAAGGACTGAAGCATCCACACTTTGGTTTTCATTCCTCATGAGCTTCATCTGGTCTGTGAATTTTATCTTAGGTATTCTGAGCTTTGGGGCTAATATCCACTTATCAGTGAGTACATGCCATGTGCGTTCTCTTGTGACTAGGTTACCTCACTCAGTATGATATTCTCTAGTTCCATCCATTTGCCTAATTTCATGAAGTCATTATTTTTACTAACTGAGTAGTACTCCATTGTGTAAATGCACCACATTTTTTGTATTCATTCCTCTGTTGAAGGACATCTGGGTTCTTATAATAGCTTCTGGCTGTTATAAATAAGGCTGCTGTGAACATAGTGTAGCATGTGTCCTTGTTATATGTTGGAGCATCATTTGGGTATGTGTCTAGGAGTGGTATAGCTGAGTCCTCAGGTAGTACTATGTCCATATTTCTGAGGAACCATCACACTAATTTCCAGAGTGGTTGTACCAGCTTGTAAGACCGCCAACAATGGAGGACTATTCCTCTTTCTTCACATACTTGTCAGCATCTGCTGTCACCTGAGTTTTTGATCTTAGCCATTCTGACTTGTATGAGGTGGAAAATTGAGATATTTTCCCAATCAGTTGGTTGCCATTTTGTCCTATTGACAGTGTCATTTGTCTTACAGAAGCTTTGCAATTTTATGATATAAATTATTTTTAAGTGTTAAATTTTAAGGGAAAGATTAGTTTGAAATATTTCATATACAAAAAATATATTTTATCTAAACACTGTGAAATAATTAACCAAATAAACTCATTTTAAAAGTTACTAAGATTAAAACTCAGTATTAATATAAAATAAAACAAAATATGCTTATTAAATAATGGTTGTCCTTACAGTTCTCAGGATATCAAATATGGGGTATGCATATAAAAATGTTGATGTAATAAAATATTATGTAAATTGGTGGTAGGAATCTCGCGGGAGTAATAAACTATGTAGAAAAAAAGAACTTAAAAGGCTAGTTTTCTACCATAATGACATTTGAGACCTGGAATATGTTCATAGACTATTTTATGTATTTATTAAAATGTAAGGTGTTAAATCTAAATCTTGTATCTGTAAATGTGTTTGTAATAATAAATAAGTCATGCCTTTTGATAAAAAACAGATCAACTCTTTCTCTGTTGAAAATGTCATGATAAAAGTGCATTGAAGAAATGTGTTATGTTCACAGTCATATCATCCTTATTAAAATATTATCACTATCTTACCTTGTCCTTCTGTGCCTTTCATGGTTTTGTTGCTACAGTTTTTCAGTTTCCTTTATCCTTGATTTGGCTATTATAGATATTCCATTGAACACATGGCAGAAAAGACCTATTTAAAGAAAGAAAATTTAATAACCAAATCAAGAATATGTCTTATGTGCAGAAATTAGTGACCAGAGAAGTTCCTCAAGTAAAAACTTAATGGAAACTATTTTTAACTCTTTAGTATGAACAACATATATTACGTGTTTTCTTTGAGAAGGAACGAACTTTTCATGGCTCTGTATGAGAGAAAGTCGGGGAGATTGAGAAACAGAAAATCAATAATTAATGAAGTCCCCAAAACAGAGGTGTGAACAGGAGTAGGAAAGTATCTATTTAATAAGAAAAACATGGGAAAGGATAGCATAGAGTGGGAAGGGTTTTAAGGAAGGATTGCCATCCTGCTGCCTTGTTCAGTGGTCATTTAGGAGAATTGTGGCGGATACCGGATAGAGTTTGTAGTGCACTGCTTTGCAACTGCTCATCATTGAATGAAACAATTACATGGTCTAGACACCCTTTGAATGACTTTTCTAAACAATTGGCAAGGCGATCATAAATAATCTGATCAGAAAAGTTATTAAATAACACAATTTACTTCTCTGTACTCTCTCCCCTTATTTGTTTGTATGTAACAAGTCAAACCACTTCACTTGCTTGGTCCTAGGCTACCTGACTAGCTGATAAACTAGTGTGGGCTCACATAGAGAAATAATACCTGTCTCACTCTTAAATATACATTGCTAAGAAACATTCTATTGACTCCCGAATATATTAAAAAAATAGTGAGGACTTGAAAAATTCATCTGTATTTCAAAAGTATCAATAATAACAAATTTTACATGTGCATTTATGTAATTGATATTATCATGAACTCCTGTCTTTCTAAATAATTATTTACCTCCTATCATGACTGAATATTTTCTTTAAGATTTGTTTTTATTCATGAATATTCTGTCTCTGTCTCTCTCTGTCTCTCTGTCTCTCTGTCTCTCTGTCTCTCTGTCTCATGTGTGTGTGTGTGTGTGTGTGTGTGTGTGTGCTCCTGTCAAGTTTGAAAAGTATAACAGAATGTTAGAGCTGTGACCTTCTGACATGGGTGTTCTTCTGACAATTAAATTGGGCCTTCTATAAAAGCAGCAAGTTTTCATTATCACTGAGGAATCATTTAATCCCCTAAAAGTATTCTAGATAAAATATCCATTTGTAGTGCAAATTTCCTTTTTATCTGGAAATGTCATAATTTCACCAAGAAATTGTTTAGTAATGTGCAGGAAATAAATATTGACAAAAGAAAAACTTTGATTCAGGCACAAAGTATAACCTTATAATGAAATTCTCTCCTCCACCTTAAGTGTCTATTAGATAATGTGCCTGATAAAAAACAAATATATCTTTGTTTTTGTTTATTTAATATTAAGAGGGAGGCTCTGAATGTAGCCCTAGCTACCCTTAAACACAAAGATGTTCTGCCTCACAAGTGCTGAAATTAAAGGCATGCATCACCATGCCCAGTTATATGTTTATTTATACAACTTGGTTAATATAAAATCATTTCTTGGTCATAAAATATGAGTGCAAAAATTCACTAACTATATTTTAGCTCTAACATATAAAAGTTTTAGAATTTATGAATTTCATCATTAAAAGAAACAGATGATCCAAAAACAAGACTGTTTTTCATGTTGTCTTCTGCTGAACTGAAATTACAAGACTTTCAAGCACTTAGACTCCAAAAAGATAGATACATGCAGTGATAACTTCCATCATAACTTCTGTGAAGAGGAAACTCCTGGGGCCATAGTAAGCTCACTCATGTGAATATTCTGATAAACTGCGAGAGTAAGAATTACACTGAAAACTGAGAATCTCAAAAGGCTTTATCTACTCCAGGATCTCATGTGACAATGGAAACAAAAATGCCTCTGAATTTTAAATAAGGAAAAGAGCAAAGCAGGCATCTTGGAATACATTTAGAATATTCTCAACATCAAAGGTCAAGACACCAAGCGAAAACATTGTGCAGAGCAAATGCCTTCCTCCCTACTCCCAAACCTCTTACAACCTGTGGCAGGTAGATGAGATGGCCTTGAAGGCATGAAGGTAGGAGAGCTGACACTGCCCTTACAGGCTGCAGCATTAGGTAAACTAGCTGGAGTATAGCTGGAGAGTTCACCTTGGTGGTGTGGGCCCAGGAGAGATGGCAGGCTGACCAACTTAGGTAGCTCCCAGGTCAGATCCAGGCCTTTGAATTGGCTCATCCCAGCATTTTTTGCCAACTATTACCTGCTGGTGTTTGTGAAAAGGCTGGTCCTGCTGATCCAAATGGCAGGATCTTCATGACACAGGGCAATAACAGGATATCCAAGAGGAGTCCAGGTAAGGATCAAGTACAGAGAGTGTCACAGAATCCAGAGGCCTCAATACAGACCAATGATTCTTTGCAATCAATCATTTATAAGTAAAGATGGGAGGGAGAAAAGGTATACTGTGTGATATACTGTGACACATTATAGCTTATTTTGTTTTGTTTTGTTTTGCTTTGTTTTGTTTATTTTTGAACATTCTTTCCTATTTTCTTTCCTTTTGAAGGGAGAGGTGACAAGACCAGAGGGCATATATGATGGGACAGGGGTATGAATAATTATGCATTATATAAAATTAACAAAGAAATGATAAAAACTTTTTTAAAGATATAGCAAAAATAATCATCCTGAAGTTGGACAAGAGAATCCAACAGAAAAATTGAATATCCCCAAGAGAAGGCAAAAGAATCAGAGGCACACTTGTTTGTAAACTCAAAGAGTACCATAAAAGTACTGAACACTAAAGCTATGGAATATATGCTTTATTCAGAGGACCTGGTGCAGACTTACATAGGCCCAGTGATTTTTGCATTAGTACCTGTGAGTTTGAATGAGTTTTGCTTAGTCATTTAAGAGGACATTGTTCTCCTGGTGTTCCCCAATACTCTGTTTCTCCTACTCTTCTTGCATCCCAATCTGTGGGGATTCCTGAGCTCAGATGGAAGTGACTTGATAGAACCATGCCACTTAAAGAGATCTCTGAGTAACATCTGACTGTGGTTCTCTGTATTTGTTCCCATATTCACCCTTCAAGGGGAAGTCCCACTGATGAGGGCTGAATAAGCCACAAATATATGACCATAAAAGAACATTAATAGGAGCCATTTTATTGTTACTATCTTTAGATAGGTTACACCTTAGGTCTCTGGACCATCTGGACTCTAGATCTTGGTCCCCCCAAGTGGTGATATGTATGGGTTCTTACTCAAGGAGTAGGACTTAAGTCAAATTAGACATCAGTTAGCATAAAACTCTCACAAGATTTATGTCACCATTGCCCTAGTGTATTCTGCACACAGAACAGATTGTAGATTAAAGATTTTATGTTTGTAATAGTGTTTACTTTTTCTTCTGGTAGCCTACAGAGTATATTTCTGTATCATAGCTATTCGAACAAGGAAGGGGTTAACGTTCTATGTACACAAAAGCTCAACACCTCCATGTTCAATAAAGTGTGTTGATGTAGTCTTCAGTAATTGGCACTTGCTGTAAGTTTATTTAGAGCAATCTATTCTCTTGGCCACAACCTGCCTGGTTGTTTGGGAATTTCCATATCTTCCTTTCAGATAACAGCTCAATTGCATGAAATCAAGTCCTTCAGTAGATGATTCTAATGGTAACAAGTAATGGCCAGAAGTGGTTCTGTGTTCCTCATTATTTGGAGAGGTCATTAGGATTGCCTATATATATATATACAGAATCTTTTTTTAATTAGGTATTTATTTCATTTACATTTCCAATACTCTCCCAAAAGTCCCCCACACGCTTCCCCACCCAATCCCACTTTTTGGCCATGGTCTTCCCCCATACTGAGGCATATAAAATTTGCACAAACAATGAGCCTCTCTTTCCACTGATGGCCAAATAGGCCATCTTCTGATACATATGCAGCTAGAGACACAAGCTCCGAGTGGTACTGGTTAGTTCATATTGTTGTTTCACCTATAGGGTTGCAGATCCCTTTAGCTTCTTGGTTACTTTCTCTAGCTCCTCCTTTGGGGGCCCTGTAATCTATCAAAAAGCTGAATGTGAGCATCCACTTCTGTGTTTGCTAGGCCCCGGCATAGTCTCAAAAGAGACAGCTATATCTGGGTCCTTTCAGCAAAATCTTCCTAGTGTATGAAATGGTGACAGCCTTTGGAAGCTGATTATGGGATGGATCCCTGGATATGGCAGTCTCTAGATGGTCCATTCTTTCATCTCAGCTCCAAACTTTATCTTTGTAACGCCTTCAATGGGTGTTCTGTTCCCAATTCTAAGAAGTGGCAAAGTGTCCACACTTTGGTCTTCCTTCTTCTTGAGTTTTATGTGTGTACCAAATTGTATCTTATATCTTGGGTATTCTAACTTTCTGGGCTAATATCCACTTATCAGTGACTATATATTGTTTGAGTTCTTTTGTGATTGGGTTACCTCACTCAGGATGATGCCCTCCAAGTCCATCCAATTCCCTAAGAATTTCATAAACTCATTCTTTTTAATAGCTGAGTAGTACTCCATTGTGTAAATGTACCACATTTTCTGTATCCGTTCCTCTGTTGAGGACATCTGGGTTCGTTCCAGCTTCTGGCTATTATAAATAAGGCTGCTATGAACATAGTGGAGCATGTGTCCTTCTTACCAGTTGGAACATCTTCTGGATATATGCCCAGGGGAGGTATTGAGGATCCTCCGGTAGTACTATGTCCAATTTTCTGAAGAACCGCCAGACTGATTTCTAGAGTGGTTGTACAAGCTTGCAATCCCACCAACAATAGAGGAGTGTTCCTCTTTCTCCACATCCTCTCCAGCATCTGCTGTCACCTGAATTTTTTATCTTAGCCATTCTGACTGGAGTGAGGTAGAATCTCAGGGTTGTTTTGATTTGCATTTTTCTGATGATTAAGGATGTTGAACAGTTTTTCAGGTGCTTCTCATCCTTTTGGTATTCCTCAGGTAAGAATTCTTTGTTTAGCTCTGAGCCCCATTTTTTAATGGGGTTATTTGATTTTCTGGAGTCCACCTTTTTGAGTTATATATATTTATATATATAAAGTTATATATATATATTGAATATTATTCCGCTAGCTGATTTAGGATAGGTAAAGATCCTTTCCCAATCTGTTGATGGCCTTTTTGTCTTATTGATGGTGTCTTTTGCATTGCAGAAGCTTTACAATTTTATGAGGTTCCATTTGTAGATTCTTGATCTTAGAGCACAAGCAATTGCTGTTCTATTCAGGAATTTTACCCCTGTACCCATATCTTCCAGGCTTTTCCCTACTTTCTCATCTATAAGTTTCAGGGTCTCTGGTTTTAAGTGGAGTTCCTTAGTCCACTTAGATTTGACCTTAGTACAAGGAGATAGGAATGGATCAATTTGCATTCTTCTACATGATAACCGCCAATTGTGCCAGCACCATTTTTTGAAAATGCTGTCTTTTTTCAACTGGATGGTTTTTGCTCCCTTGTCAAAGATCAAGTGACCATTGGTGTGTGGGTTCATTTCTGGGTCTTCAATTATATTCCATTCCTCTACTTGTCTGTCACTATACCAGTACCATGCAGTTTTTATCCAATTGCTCTGTAATACAACTTCAGGTCAGGCATGTTGATTCCAATGGAGGTTTATTTATCCTTGAGAAGAGTTTTTGCTATCCTAGGTTTTTTGCTATTCCCGATGAATTTGCAGATTGCCCTTTCTAATTCATTGAAGAATTGAGTTGGAATTTTGATGGGAATTGCATTGGATCTGTAGATTGGTTTTGGTAAGATAGACATTTTTACTATATTGATCCTGCCAATCCATGAGCATGGGAGATTTTTCCATCTTTTGAGGTCTTCTTTAATTTTTTTGTTCTGAGACTTGAAGTTCTTATCATACAGATCTTTCACTTCCTTAGAGTCACACCAAGGTATTTTATATTATTTGTGACTATTGAGAAGGGTGATGTTTCCTACTTTCTTTCTCAGCCTGTTTATCCTTTGTGTAGAGAAAAGCCATTGACTTGTTTGAGTTAATTTCATATCCAGCTACTTCATTGAAGCTGTTTATCAGGTTTAGGAGTTCTCTGGTGGAATTTTTAGGGTCGTTTATATATACTATCATATCATCTGCAAAAAGTGATATTTTGACTTCTTCCTTTAAAATTTGAATCTGCTTGATCTCCTTTTGTTGTTGAATTGCTCTGACTAGGACTTCAAGTACAATGTTGAATAGGTAGGGAGAAAGTGGGCAGCCTTTTCTAGTCCCTGATTTTAGTGGGATTGCTTCCAGCTTCTCACCATTTACTTTGATGTTGGCTACTGTTTTGCAGTAGATTGCTTTCATCATGTTTAGGTATGGGCCTTGAATTCCTGATCTTTCCAAGACTTTTATCATTAATGGGTGTTGGATTTTGTCAAATGCTTTCTCCTCATCTAACAAGATGATCATGTGGTATTTGTATTTGAGTTTGTTTATATACTGGATTACATTGATGGATTTCCATATCTTGAACCATCCCTGCATCCCTGGGATGAAACCTACTTGGTCAGGATGGATGATTATTTTGATGTGTTCTTGGATTCGGTTAGGGAGAACTTTATTGAGTATTTTTGCATGGATATTCATAAGGGAAATTGGTCTGAAGTACTCTTTCTTTGTTGTGTCTTTTTGTGGTTTAGGCATCAGAGTAATTGTGGCTTCATAGAATGAGCTTGGTAGAGTACCGTCTGCTTCTATTTTTTATTCGGTATTTATTTCATTTACATTTCCAATTGTATCCCAAAATTGTCCCACACGCTCCCCCACCTACTCCCCAACCCACCCACTCCCACTTCTTGGCCCTGGCATTCCCCTGTACTGAGGCATATAAAGTTTGCAGGACCAATGGGCCTCTTTCCACTGATGGCCAACTAGGCCATCTTCTGATTCATATGCAGCTAGAGACACGAGCTGTGGGGTGGGGGTATGGGTTAGTTAATATTGTTGTTACACCTATAGGTTTGTAGATTCCTTCATCTCCTTTTTTGGTTGGGAGACTATTAATGACTGCTTCTAATTCTTTAGGGGATATAGGACTGTTTAGATCATTAACCTGATCTTGATTTAACTTTGGTAACTTTTGTCTGTCTAGAAACTTGTCCATTTCATCCAGGTTCTCCAGTTTGTTGATTATAGCCTTTTGAAGAAGAATCTGATGGTGTTTTGGATTTCTTCAGGATCTGTTGTTATGTCTCCATATTCATTTCTGATTTTGTTAATTAGGATGCTTTCCCTGTGCCCTCTAGTGAGTCTAGCTAAGGGTTTATCTATCTTGTTGATTTTCTCAAAGAACCAGCCTCTGGTTTGGTTGATTCTCGGAATGGTTCTTCTTGTTTTCACTTGGTTGATTTTGCCCCTGAGTTTGATTATTTCCTGCTGTCTACTCCTCTTGGGTGAATTTGCTTCCTTTTGTTCTAGAGCTTTTAGGTGTGTTGTCAAGCTGCTAGTGTGTGCTCTCGCTAGTTTCTTTTTGGAGGCACTCAGAACTATGAGTTTTCCTCTTAGAAATGCTTTTATTGTGTCCCATAAGTTTGGGTATGCTGTGGCTTCATTTTCATTAAACTCTAAAAAGTCTTTAATTCCTTTCTTCATTCCTTCCTTGACCAAGGTATCATTGATGAGAGTGTTGTTCAGTTTCCACGTGAATATTGTCTTTCTATTATTTATGTTATTACAGATCAGCCTTAGTTCATGGTGATCTTTTAGGATGCATGGGACAATTTCAATATTTTTGTATCTGTTGAGGCTTGTTTTATGACCAATTATGTGGTCAATTTTGGAGAACATACCATGAGGTACTGAGAAGAAGGTATATCCTTTTGTTTTAGGATAAAATATTCTGTAGATATCTGTTAGATACATTTGTTTCATAATTTCTGTTAGTTTCACTGTGTCCCTGTTTAATTTCTGTTTCCATGATATGTCCATTGGTGAAAGTAGTGTGTTGAAGTCTCCCACTATTATTGTGTGAGGTGCAATGTGTGCTTTGAGCTTTACTAAAGGTTTTTTTTTTTGTTTTTTTTTTTTTTTGTTTTTTTAATGAATGTGGCTGCCCTTGTATTTGGAGCATAGATATTCAGAATTGAGAGTTCCTCTTGGAAGATTTTACCTTTGATGAATATGAAGTGCCCCTCATTGTCTCTTTTGATGACTTTGGGTTGGAAGTCGATTTTATTTGATATTAGAATGGCTACTCCAGCTTGTTTCTTAAGACCATTTGCTTGGAAAATTATTTTCCAACCTTTCATTCTGAGGTTGTGTCTGTCTTTTTCCCTGAGATGGGTTTCCTGTAAGCAGCAAAATGTTGGGTCCTGATTCTGTAGCCAATTTGTTAGTCTATGTCTTTGTATTGGGAAGTTGAGTCCATTGATATTAAGAGATGTTAAGGACAAGTAATTGTTGCTTCCTATTATTTTTGTTGTTAGAGTTGGCATTCTGTTCTTGTGGCTCTCTTCTTTTAGGTTTGTTGAAGGATTGCTTTCTTGCTTTTTCTAGGATGTGGTTTCTGTCCTTATATTTTTTTTTTGTTTTTTTGTTTTTTCTGTTATTATTCTTTGAACGGCTGGATTCGTGGAAAGACAATGTGTGAATTTGGTTCTGTGTTGGAATACTTTGGTTTCTCCATCTATGGTAATTGAAAGTTTGGCTGGGTATAGTAGCCTGGGTTGGCATTTGTGTTCTCTTAGTGTCTGTGTAACGTCTGTCCAGGCTCTTCTGGCTTTCATAGTCTCTGGTGAAAAGTCTGGTGTAATTCTGATAGGCCTTCCTTTATATGTGACTTGACCTTTTTCCCTTACTGCTTTTAATATTCTATCTTTATTTAGTGCATTTGTTGTTCTGATTATTATGTGTTGGGAGGAATTTCTTTTCTGGTCCAGTCTATTTGGAGTTCTGTAGGCTTCTTGTATGTTCACTGGCATCTCTTTCTTTAGGTTTGGGAAGTTTTCTTTTATAATTTTGTTGAAGATATTTGCTGGCCCTTTGAGTTGAAAATCTTCATTCTCATCTACTCCTATTATCTGTAGGTTTGGTCTTCTCCTTGTGTCCTGGATTTCCTGGATGTTTTGAGTAGGGTCTTTTTGCATTTTGTATTTTCTTTTATTGTTGTGCCGATGTTTTTTATGGAATCTTCTACACCTGAGATTCTCTCTTCCATCTCTTCTATTTTGTTGCTGATGCTCGCATCTATGGTTCCAGATTTCTTTCCTAGGGTTTCTATCTCCAGCGCTGCCTCACTTTGGGTTTTCTTTATTGTTTCTACTTCTCTTTTTAGGTCTAGTATGGTTTTGTTCTTTTCCATCACCTGTTTGGATGTGTTTTCCTGATTTTCTATAAGGACTTGCAACTCTTTAACAGTTTTCTCCTGTATTTCTTTAAGTTAGTTATTAAAGACCTTCTTAATGTCTTCTACCATCATCATGAGATATGCCTTTAACTCCGTGTCTAGGTTTTCGGGTGTGTTGGGTTGTCCTAGACTGGCTGAGGTGGGAGTGGTGGGTTCTGATGATGGTGAGTGGTCTTGGTTTCTGTTACTAAGATTCTTACATCTGCCTTTCGCCATCTGGTACACTCTGGTGTCAGTTGTTATAGTTGTCTCTAGTTAGAGCCTTTCCTCTCATGATTCTGTTATTCTCTACCAGCAGACCTGGGAGACTAGCTCTCTCCTGAATTTCAATGATCAGAGCACTCTCTGCAGGCAGGCTCTCCTCTTTCAGGGAAGATGCACAGATATCTGGCGTTCAGACTTGCCTCCTGGCAGAAGATGAAGGCCTGAAACAGGACCTGTCCCAGAAGCTTCTGTAGTCCACACTCTCACCTGTGCAGACTAGTCTTGGTCTGCCTTTATATTTTATAGGATATTTCTACTCCACAGGATTTTCATAGTGCCACTCAAATGCTCTTCAGTTCCAGCAGTATCTCACTTCATTTCCTCCCTTTATCCTCTCCCCATTTCTACTTCCCAGCTGCCTCCCATTCTAATCCCTAATCTGCATACCTTCTGTCCATTAATAAATTCTATTCTATTTCCCCCCTCTCAGAGAGATCCATGTATTCTCCTAGTCCCTTTCATTGTGTCTCAGTTCTCTAGGTCTACAGATTATAGCTTGGTTATCATTTATGTAATATCCCCATATAAACAAATGCATCCCATATTTATCCCTCTATGTCTGTGTTGCCTCACTCAGCCTGATAATTTTCCTAGGTTCATTCATTTCTCTGAAAATTTTGTGATATCATTTTTGTTATTTTATAGAACTGAGAAATTTTCCATTGTCTAAACATACCACATTTTGCTGTTGAAAGACACCAAGCTTGTTTCCAATTTTTGTCTATTATGCATATAGCATCAATAAAAATGGATGAACAAGAGTCTTCCAGGTAGGACAAAGAATATTTTGGGTATATTCCCCAGGAGTGGGGTAGCTGGATCTTGAGGTAGATCATTTGACATTTTTCTGAGGAATCACCATATGGATCTCCATAGTGACTGTACTTGTGTACTGTCCCACCAGCAATGAAGGAATTTTACATTTGTTCCACAATCTCACCAGCATGAGCCAGGACTGGTATTATTGATCTTAGTGATGATGCAAAATGTAAGATTGAATCTCAAAATAGTTTTAATGTGCATTTCTCTGATGGCTTAGGATTTTGAACATTTAAGTGTTCTCAGCCACTTGAGTTTCATGTGTTGAGAATTCTCAATTTAGATCTCTTTTATTTTTAGGTCAATTCTCTTGAATTCTTATATATTTTGGATATTTTGTCTTAGGTCTGGAGTTGGTAAAAGTCTTTTTTCATTCAATAGGCTACATCTTTTTTAAATAATACCATCTGTATTTGTCTTGCAGAGAATTTTCAAGTTTACAAGTTCCCATTTGTTAATTATTGATCATATTGTCTGTTCTAAAGGTACACTGCTCAGAAAATTGTCTGCATTGCCAATGTGTTCAAGACTATTACAAGCTTTATCTTCTATGATTCAGTGTACTAGTTTATATTGAGGTCTTTGACCCATTTGGATTTGTGTTTTGTGGGGAGTGATATGTATGGATCTATTTGCATTTTACTCCAAGAAATCACTCATCCAGTGTGAATTCATTTACACAACATAATATTGTTCTATTATTAAGAACAAGGACATCATAAATTTTGCACACAAATTGGAGGAACTAGAAAATATCATCCTGACTAAGGTACTCTATTCCCAAAAGGATATGCATGGCATGTACTCACTTATAAGAGGATATGAGCCACAAAATAGAATAAACCATGATACATCTCACAGAATCAATGTACTGGCTAGTTTTGTGTCAACTTGACACAGCTGGAGTTATCACAGAGAAAGGAGCTTCAGTTGAGGAAATGCCTCTTTGAGATCTAACTGTAAGGTATTTTCTCAATTAGTGATCAAGGGGGAAAGGCCCTTGTGGGTGGGACCATCTCTGAGCTGGCAGTCTTGGGTTCTATAAAAGAGCAGGCTGAGCAAGCCAGAGCAAGCAAGCCAGTAAAGAACATCCCTCCATGGCCTCTGCATCAGCTCCTGCTTTCTGACCTGCTTGAGTTACAGTCCTGACTTCCTTGATGATGAACAGCAGTATGGAAGTGTAAGCCGAATAAACCCTTTCCTCCACAACTTGCTTCTTGGTCATAATGTTTGTGCAGGAATAGAAATCATGACTAAGACACTCACGAAGGAAGGCACAGCAGGGATGCTTGAATCTCACTTAGAAGAGGGAATAAAAATGTCAAAAGAGGTAAAAGAATGGAGGGACCTGGGTGGAAGAGGGGATGGGGAGGGGAATGGGAGGGTTCAGTATCAGCAGTGGGGTGGGACAGGAAAGATGGAATGATAGCCATGAGAATTAATGGAAATCTGCAACTGACAGGGATAGGGAGATGGGGGCCATCTCCAGGATGTGACAGAGAACTGTGATCAAGGAGGCACCCAAGAAACAATGGTGGTACCTTTAGTTGTGACATTCAGCATTGCAGACATGGAGCTTCAAGAGCCCACCTCCTATAGCCAGGCAGAAGCTCCACTGAAGGGGTAGGTACACAAACCCATTTACAAAATCTACAACCCCAAATTTATCCTGCCTTAAAGAAATGCAGTCAGAGGATAGGGCAAAAACTAAGGTAATGGCCAAACAATAACTGGCCCAACTTGAGATCCATCGGTTGTGGGTTTGGTCTAATATTTGTATTATGTGAATTGGGTTCACAAAATTGCAAAAGAATCCATTTGAACAATAAGAACTAACCAGTAACCCCAGAGCTCGTATCTCTTCCTGCATATGTAGCAGAAGATGGCCTAGTCGGCCATCACTGGGAGGAGAGGCCCCTTGCTATTGCAAACTTTATATGCTCCAATACAGGAGAATGTCAGGGCCAAGAGCAGGAGTGAGTGGGTAGGGGAGCACAGTGGGGGGAGGGTATAGGGAAGTTTCAGGATAGCATTTGAATTGTATATAAAGAAAATATCTAATAATAATAATAATAATAATAATAATAATAATAATAATAATAAAGATGCGGAGGGACCCTGCCTAAAATTGGTTCCAAATGATAAATAAAGTTGCTGGCAACCAATGGCTGGGCAGAGAGACAGAGGCAGGACATTTGATTTCACAGGCAAGGGGGCTGAGAGAGGAAGAAGGATTTAGAATCCTCATGCCAGAGAAGGAAAACAAAAACAAAAACAAAAACAACAACAACAACAACAACAACAAAAACCAACCCTGAGCAGTACAGGACAAAGAGACAGCCATCATGTAAGAGCCAGGAAAGAGCAGCTCCACAGGCTACCCTGACTGCATCTAGATAGCCAAGGTGGAACATAGATTTTAGTAAGTGATTAAAACAAAAGGTTGCATATGTGTGTCTTTCATTCAGGCACCCAGAACATTGGGGTGGGTAGTGGAAAAAGTACTGCCTCAGCTGGGTTGATTTGAGCAAGATTAATTGGCAACTGCAATACCCATCAAATGGGCAAGCACTAATCTCTGACAGTATTAATGATACTTGTGCTTGCAGAAAGTAGTCTAGCATAATTGGCCTCTGAGAGGCTCCACAGAGCAGCTAACTCACAAAGATGCAGACTGACACCCACAGCCAAAGAGTGGATACAGTTTGAGGACTCCTATGGAAGAATAGGTAGAAGAAATGCAGGCCTGAATGTGAAAGGAACTCCACAGAAAGATCAACAGAGTCAACAAACATAGACGCCTGGGATCTCAGAGACTGAACCGAAATTCAAAGTAAATTGCCTGGACTTAAACCTCCCTGTTCATATATAGCAGAAGTGCAGATTGTTCTACATGTGGGTTCTGATCAACTAGAGTGGGTACTATCCCAAAGAATTTTGGCTCTCTGTGAGATATGTTATGGACTGCCTTGTCTTGCCTCAGAGGGAGAGGATGAATCTAGACTCATAGACACTTGATGTACCAGAGTGAGGGGATAGCCAGAAAGCCCCACCCACTCAGAGAAGAAGATAATAGAATGGGGGTAGACTTATAGGAGGGGGTGACCAGGACAGTTTCCCTGAGCTAGATGTAAAGTGAATAATTTTTTTAAAGGTATACAGAATACCAATTAGATTGTAACAGAAAAGAAAGTCTCAGTGCCATATAATAATCAAAATACTAAATATACCAAACAAAGAAAAATAGTAAAAGCTGTGAGGTAAAATAACCAAGTAACATATAAAAGCAAACCTATTAGAATTTTACCTGATTTCTCAGTGGAGAACCTAAAAGACAGAAAGGTCTATACAAATGTTCTGCAGACTCTAAGAGTTCACAGAAGCCAGTCCTGACTGCTATACCAAACAAAAATATCCATCATTATAGATAAATAATACAAGATATTCCATGATAAAATCTAATTTAAACAATTATCTACAAACCAGTCTTATAAAAGGTACTATAAGAAAAACTAATCTAAAGAGATTAACTTCACATATATAAACATAGAGACTTAATAATCCCATACCAGCAAAATCAAAAGAAGATCCCCCCACATACACACACCTATATATTAACATATAGACTACCAACAACAATAAAAACTACAGGAAATCAACAATCATTGGTCTTTGGTATCTCTCCATACCACTGGTCTAAATTACCCAATAAAAAGAAACAGACTACTAAATATATGTGAAAATAAGATCCATCTATCTTTTGCATCTCTTAAAAACACCTCAACATCAAGGATATACATTACCTCAGAGAAAAGGGGTTATAAAAAGATACTTCAAGAAAATCTAAGAAGCAAGGTGATATAACCATTCTGATATCTAATAAAATAAACTTCAAACCAAAACTAATAAAAGGTGATAGAAAAGCCTGCTACATATTCATCAAAGGAAAAATCCACCAAGATGACATTTCTATTTTAAACATCTGTGGCACAAACATAAGGACACATGAGGTTGTAAAAGAAAGACTACTACAGCTTAAATTACATATTGATCTTCATACACTGATAGCGGGAGTTTTTAATACCCAACTATAATCATTGAACATGTCATCCAGACAAAACCTAAATGGAGAAAATATTGGTATTATCTGACTTTATAAAACAAATAGACCTGACAGATAGTTAAAGAACATTTCAGCCAAACATAATATAATATTATTTCTTCTAAACAATTCACGGAACTTTCTCCAAATAGACTACATGCCTGTAAATAAATCAATTCTTAACAGATACAAGAAAGTTAAAGCAACTCCATGTATCCTATCAGTCTACCAGAAATTAAAGTTGAATATCATTAAAAACAGAAACAACAGAAAAAAGTTCAAACTCATGGACACTGAACAAAGCTCAACTGCATAAAAAATGTGTCAAGACAAATAAAGAAATTAAAGACATCTTAGAATTCAATGAAAATGAATGCACAACATAAACAAATTTATGAGGCACAATGTAAACAATGAGAAGATGAAAGTTCATAGCACTAAGTGCTTGAATTAAAAAAAGAAAGATGGAGAATAGAAACAGAGAGATCTGATACTAGCAATTTTATACCATACCTGAATGTTCTAGAACAAAAAGAAGTAATCACACCCAAGAGAAATAGAGAGCAAGAAATAGTCTAATTGAGGTCTGAAATCAATAACACAACAACAAAGAGAATAATATAAAAAATCAATGAAACAGAGTTGGCTCTTTCAGAAAAACAACACAATAAAATCCTCATCGAAACTAACTAAAAGACAGAAAGAGTATATTTAAATTATTAAATCAAAAATAAAAAGTGGGACATAATGAAGAAAAACACCAAAAATGCAGAAAATAATAAGAACATAATTTAAAAAACTATAATCTAACAAATTGAAAAAAAATCTAACAATAATGGATAATTTTCACAATCTATATCATTTAGCAAAGTTAAATCAAGATCAGGTAACAATTAAATCAACCTATAAACTCTAGTTAAATAGAAGCATTCATTAAATGGTCCCTCTGCAAACAAAGAAACAAAACACATAAGGTAAGCTGATACAGCTGTCTCCTGAGAGGCTCTGCCAGAAGCTTACCAATACAGATATGGATCCTCACAGCCAACCACAGGACTCAGTAGGAGGCCCCAACAGAGGAGTTAGGGGATGGACTAAAGGAGCTGAAGGGTTTGTGACACCATAGGAAGAACAACAATATTAACCAACCAGAAGCCCCAGAGCTCCCAAGGACTAAACCACCAACCAAAGAGTACACATGGAGGGACCCATGGCTACATTTGCACATGTATCAGAGGATTGTCTTATCTGGCATCAATGGGAGGGTAGGCTTTTGGTCCTGTGGAGGCTTGATGCCCCAGCTAAGGTGGTGAGGCAGGAGTGGGTGGGTGGTTGGGTGCCCACATAGAAGCAGGGGGAAGGGGAAAAGGGATAGAGCATTTGAGGAGGTGAAACTAGAAAGAGAGAAGGGGGATAACATTTGAATTGTAAATGAATAAAATAAGTAAAAGAAAATAAAAGATGGTATTAGCACAGAATTCTACCAGATTTCAAAGCAAAGTTAATCACAAATCTTATCAAAATTTTGCAGAAAATAGAAACAGGGGCATTTCCTAATGCATTTTATGAGGCCATAGTTACTCATTTTTTTTATTGGATATTTGTATTTATTTATATTTCAAGTGTTATCTCCTTTCCCAATCTCCCCTCCCCCACCAGAAATTACCTAGCCCAGCCCCCCCCCACCTCCTTCTTTGAGGATGAACCTACTCATTCCTGCCTCCCTATCCTCACATTCCCCTACACTGGGGCATCAAGCCTTCATGGAATCAAGGACCTCTCCTCTCATTGATACCATACAAGGCCATCCTCTGCTACATATGCAGCTGGAGCCATGGGTCACTCCAAGTATATTCCTAGGTTTGTGGTTTAGACCCTGGGAGCTCAGGTTGGTTGGAATTGTTCTTCCCATGGGTTTGCAAACCCCTTTAGCTCCTTCAGTCCTTTCTCTAACTCCTTCCCTGGGAACCCATTGATCATTTCAATGATTGGCTGATATTATCCACTTCTGCATATGTCAGGATCTGGCAGAGCCTCTCAGGAGACAGTTATATCAGACTTCTGTGAGCATGCACTTCTTGTCGTCCATACTAGTTTCTGCATTTGGTAACTGTATAAGGGATGGATCCCCAGGTGGAGCAGTCTCTGGATGGCCTTTGCTTCAGTCTCTGGTCCACACTTTGTTTCTGTATTTGCTCCCATGAGTATTTTGTTACACTTTCTGAGAAGGACTGAAGCACCCACACTTTGGTTTTCCTTTATTTTGAGCTTCATCTGGTCTGTGAATTATATCTTGGGTATTCCAAGCTTTGGGGCTAATATCCCTTTATCAGTGAGTGCATACCATGTGTGTTCTTTTGTGACTGGGTTACCTCACTCAGGATGATATTTTCTAGTTCCATCAATTTGCCTAAGAATTTCATGAAGTTGTTATTTTTACCAACTGAGTAGTACTCCATTGTGTAAATGTATCACATTTTCTGTATCCACTCTTCTATTGAAGGACATCTGGGTTCTTTCCAGCTTCTGGCTATTATAAATAAGGTTTCTATGAACATAGTGGAGTATGTGTCCTTTTATAGTTTGAGGCATCTTTTGGATATATGCCCAGGAGTGGTATAGCTAGGTCCTCAGGTAATACAATGTCCAATTTTCAGAGGAACCTGAAGACTATTTTCAAGAGTGGTCTTACCAGCTTGCAATTCCACCAACAGTGGTTTCTTCTTTCTCCGTATGCTCACCAGAATCTGCTGTCAACTGAGTTTTTTATCTTAGTCATTCTGACTGATATGAGGTGGAATCTCTCTGTTGTTTTGATTTGCATACCTAAACCACACAAAGGTCCAACAAAGAAAGAGATCTTCAGACCAATTTCCCTTATGAATATTGATGCAATAATAAAATTCTTGCAAACCAAATCCAAGAACACATCAAAATAATCATCTGTCATGATCAAGTAGGCTTTATTCCAGGAATGCAAGGATGATTCAACATATGGAAATACATCAACGTAATCCACTATATAAACAAACTCAAAGGAAAAAAAAAAAAAACATGATCATTTCATTAGATGCTGAGAAAGCATTTGACAATATTCAACACCCCTTCATGGTAAAAGTCTTAGAAAGATCAGTAATTCCAGGCCCATACCTAAACATAGTAAAAGCATTTTACAGCAAACTAGTAGCAAACATCAAACTAAATGGAGAGAAACTTGAAGCAATCCCACTAAAATCAGGGACCAGACAAGGCTCTCTCCATACCTATTCATTATAGTACTTGAAGTCCTAGCCAGAGCAACTAGACCTCAAAAGGAGGTTAAAGAGATAGAAGTTGGAAAGAAAGAATGCAAAATATCAATATATGCAGATGATATGATATTTTACTTGAATGGCCCCAAAAATCCAACCAGAGAACTTCTACAGCTGATAAACAACTTCAGCAAAGTGGTTGGGTATAAAATTAACTCACCAAGTCAGTGGCCTACTTCAATTCAAAGGACAAACAGGATGAGAAAGAAATTAGGGAAATCACACCTATCATAATAGTCACAAATAATATAACAAACCTTGGTGTGACTCTATCTAAGGAAGAGAAAGATTTGTATGACAATAACTTCAAGTCCCTGAAGAAAGAAATTGAAGATCTCAGAAGATGGAAAGATCTCCCAAGCTCATAGATTGGCAGGAATAATAGAGTAAAAATACCCATCTTGAGGAAAGCAATTTATAAATTCAATGCAATCTCCATCAAAATTCCATGTCAATTCTTCATAGAGTTAAAAGTGCAATTTGCAATTTATTTGGTATAACAAAAAAAAAAAAAAAAAAAAAAAAAAAAAAAAAAAAAAAAAAAACAGGAAAGCAAAAACTATTCACAAAAAATAAAAGAACCTCTGGAGAAATCACAATCCATGACCTCAAGCTGTACAACAGAGCAATAATGATAAAAAACTGCATGGTATTGGTACAGAGACAGGCACAAAGATCAATGGAATAGAATTTAAGATCCAAAAATGAACCCACACACCTATGGTCACTTGATCTTTGACAAGGAGGTAAAACCATCCAGTGGAAAAAAAGAGCATTTTCAACAAATGGTGCTGGTTCTACTGGTTATTATCAAAAGAAGAATGAAAATTGATCCATTTTTATCTCCTTGTACAAAGGTCAAGTCCAAGTGGATTAAGGAACTCCATGTAAAGCCATATACACTGAAACTAGTAGAAGGGAAAGTGTGGAAGAGCCTTGAATATATGGGTACATGGGAAAAGTTCATTAACAGAGCACCAATAGCTTATGCTTTAAGACCAAAAATTGACAAAATGGACCTCATAAAATTGCAAAGTTTCTGTAAGGCAGAGGACACTCTCAATGGGACAAAACAGAAACCAACAAAATGAGAAAAAGTCTTTACCAATCCTATATTTGATTGAGGGATAATATCCAATATATACAAAGAACTCAGAAATTACATTCCAATCAAATAACCCTATTAAGAATGGGGTACAGAGCTAAACCAAGAATTCCCAAAGAAAACCTGAATGATTGAGAAGCACCTAAAGAAAATTTCAACATCCTTATTCATCAGGGAAATTCATATCATAGTTATTCTTATATCCAAATCACATGAAGAATCTACTAAGGAAGACAATTATAGACCAGTTTTTCTTAGGAACATATGTGCAAAAACACTCAATAAAATACTTGTAATCTGAATTCCCATATCAACCAACATGACCAAGTAGCTTTACCACAGTGATGATTCAGTATATGAAAAGCAGTAAATCTAATTCACAATATAAACAAACTAAATATAAACAAAACACATGATAATCTCATTAAATTCTGTCATTGTCTTTGGTTAAACCTACTACACCTTCATAAAAAGTCCTGGAGTGGTTAAGGATACAAGGGACTCACCTAACAATTGTAAAGACGAAAATCCAGTAAAGGTTAAAGAGTCCTGGTTGGGATGGGGTTCATTCAAGGGAGTTGTTGGCCATAGAGTCCCATTGAAATTTCCAAACAACCCAGGGTGCTGCTAAGACAAGACCCAGTCTGTACAATATGAAAAGATGGAACCTATTTACATGCACCTTCTCAATTCATTGGTCTTGGACAAAATTAGCTGTTGCTTCCATGTAATCCTCAGTCCTATATTTTATTCTCTTTAATGCAGGAAGTTACACTGTGAGCTACTGAAAGAGAACTATGGAAACAACCTGCCACAATATATGCTAAGGCAATGCTAGAAGAGATACCCAAAAATGGATGATTTGATATATGCCCAGTCTATGAGAAAGAACTTATACCTGGTACTGATTGGGTAATCAATCCACAACCAAAGAGAAAATAGCCTAGAGATCTAGGATAAAAACATACACTGATGTTTTCAACAAACAATCTATAACATGATTCCAAATGGCATTCTGCTATACTCATAGAGAAATGCTTTAGTCACTCATCATCAGAGACTTCCTCTGGCAGAGGCAGAGACTCAATAGCCAGACTTTATATGAGTAAAGAATCTAATTGGATGTATACATCAAATTATCAAATTCCTTCCCTCATTACTCAGGGAATCCAGTGAAAGAAGAGGCAGATTTTATTTTAAGAGACCTAAGGGATAGAGGACACCAGGAGAACGAGGGCTCTGAGTCAACTGAGCAAAGGGCATATGAGTTCTTAGAGAATGAAGAAGCAAGTCCAGGACTTACATGGGTCATCAGTGTACATATTGTAGCTTCATCCCTGTCCCAGCCACACTCCCCCCAAAAAAAACTATAGGCAACTGAGGAAAGCTAGAAATGGGAAGAGTGATCTTCCCTAAGGAATAGCACACCAATGTTTACCCAGTGCCAAATGATCAGCCATGAAAATATACATACAGGTAGCATTATGAAACATAACATATATGCATAAAATAACAGTTTTTTTTAAAAAATATGACTGTGAAGGAGAGCAGAGAAAGGTATATGGGAGAATTTCCAGAGAGGAAACGAAATGGAAAATGTGATAAATTATAATCTCAAATATTAAATAATACAGAGAAAAGGAGGTTTTCAAGTTAATTCTACAGTATAATGATAAATAATAATGATAATAATCTAGAACTAGTAAGAACAAAATGAAAAAACTAATGATCAGTTTGTTTTGTGAGTACTTATCCATGACTCTTGAATAAAAATTCTGATAAATTTTCTGTCATTACATTGATGCAAGATATATTCAATATGAAAATAAATTAACATAAGATGGAACATAAATTGAGTCAAGGATCAAAATCAAATTCATGATGATTTCAATCAATGTAAAATGCTCAACATTCTTACATGAAAAAAAATCCCTGAAGAAATTATTAGTAAAATATTATACTTCTACATAATAACAAAGGCTATATACAAATATCTGTTACCAAGTTTCTGCTTAAGGGTACGACATAAAATAATTCATTTAAAATCAAAATGAGAAAAGGTGGTTAATTCTGACTGTCATTACAATTACTATTATTATTATTACTATTATATTGCTTTAGTTTTTCAAAGCCATAAAGAAAAGTAAACATGATTTTACTAAACTATTCATAGTTCTAGCACAGGAAAAAGTAATAATTCTGGAGATAATTACTCAGCTGGATATTAAAACCTATGAACATAGAATCTTTACACTCACATTGCATTAGGTATATTTCCATTTTTGCTTTTTTTTTAAACGAACAACGTAAGAGAAGCACTGATTATGTGCTTTTACGTTAATATGACAGGATATTATTTAGCCATAACAAGAAAAATATCCTATCAAATGATGAAGGCATGTTAAATGCATATTGCTAAGTGACACCCACACAAATAAATAGGCCGTGTACCATAGCATTCCAATTACATTCTGTCAAAGTCAAACTATGAGGATAGTGAAAACATTAATTGCTAGAAGTTTGAGAAAAAATGAATGCATAAATATGAGTTATTTGAAAGAATATTTTGTTTGGCATGGTAAATGTATGATAGCACTCATTTTAGAAACCATTGGAACTACAGAGCTCTAGAACAATCTTAATGTATGCAATTCTAAAGAGAAATCAACGAGGTTTGTTCACACCAGCAAGGCAGGTCAGTTTTGACTAGAGAATATAATTGTGCTTTAAATGTTTTGTGAATAAAAATCTCATTTAGGAGGACATGGGAAATGAGGTTGAAAAAAGAAAGAAAAAATAATTCCTAGATATGAATGGAGGCAGTAGTACTAAAGCAAAATGAAACATATATAAGCACTTTTGTTCATAAAATGGCCCCAAATGGATACAGATCTATTTATTCTGACACCATTATGCATGTATACTTAAGTTGCACAGTTAAATAAACAGCTGCATGACAGCTATATTTCTCACCACCAGAGGAGGAATAGGTATAAGCAAGGACCAGAGACTGGGATGATTCATGTTGTAGTAGATTAGATTTTGAGACAGCAGTAATAACAGTTGCTTCATTTACTGCAGACACAGATATTTGCTGATACAAATATTGATTTATATATGTATCCATACACTTCAGTATATGTGCATGTATTTTCTTGCTCTTCCAGTTTAAAAGCTAGAAGAAAGTACTCTCAGTGTTTATGAGCAAATTTGTTATCCAAATCTTGATTTGTAATATTTTTCTTCATTAAACCTAACCAGATCTCCTTGGAGAAATAAATGGTAGATTTAAGACTGAGAAAAAAAATCAGAGCGGGGAGAATCAAGAGGTTCTAGAAACGAAATAATTTTGAATGCACAAGTGTGTTTATGTGTACACACTCATAAGTGCTCACATACAAACACACACACACATGCACATGCACATGCACACAAGTATGTACATATATAAAACAGACAAAATCGGCATACATCAATCAAAGCAACATACAGATTAACTGAAAGCCAAAAATGATAGATAGATAGATAGATAGATAGATAGATAGATAGATGTACATACATACATACACACATACATACATACATACACACACACACACACACACACACACATATATATATATATAAAGTATTGCCAGATTATAAACTATATAAAATAAAAATAAACAATCCTTTCTAATTCACTAATTATGAAGAACTAACAGATAGATGGAAAAAGTCAATTATCTTGTAAGGAATTCCCAGATAACTATGACTCCTTAAATATGGTGTGTGTTTACTTACTTCTTTCTGATGATTACCTGATAAAAATCAGTGTAATAAGGAGCAATGATGCTGTGGGGAAACCTGACTATATTAGTTCTGTCAGATAAACAGCATCAGCATCAGTCTGGATAGCTGTAGTGATAAATCTTGTTGAGATGTATACCCATATAATGATGTACTAAAAGAGCACTTTATCTCTGTGATCTCATTTATAAATTCTAAAACCCAACCTGCTCATGAAAAAATCAATTTTATTCCATAGATAGACATCATACAAAAATAGCTTGACACTGCACTTCAGAGGCAGTCAAAAGAAAGGTTATTGGGGAAAATAATCGCAGTCTAGAGAAATCTAGGGAACATAATTTCCTGGACAAATAAAAAGGGTAAAACCATGACAAACAGATTATACTTAGCAATTATGCTCAAATATTTGTTCATTAACTGGAAAAAAATTTATACTCCTGTATGATGCTGAGAGCTGTGCAATGGCATGTGGCAGATACAATGTGCAATATTATATGTTGAATACTTACGTGAACACAAGATTATTTTATCATCTTCTTAAAAACACATAATACATTCAATAGAATTTTAATTTGATTGCACCAGTCATTAGCAATTTTCTGAGTAACTTTGTAAAGACTCTCTATATATAACAGAATTCAGTGAATCTAGTGCCAGTCACAATTATTTACTATTCTGCACATACAGCAAAGAAGACTGTTCTTTTATGATACAAGGTGTATTTTTGCTTCAAGGCATCTCCTTTAACAAGCATACCTTGACTGCATACATCTGTAATTACTTGATGAGAGCATCGATTCTCATGGACTAAATACTGCATTGTTTTAGAAAATCAGCATACATGTAGTTAAAGCATAAATCAACCCTACAATTTAAATGCTTCTCTACCAGGACACTTTGAAGATGTATATATTTTAACAAGTTCAAAAGAGGCTACAGGTTTCCCTTTACTGAAATGTAATCTTATTAACTGCAAAGCCAGACCACTATTTGCATAGGTTTGAAATACTCAGTTTCCATTATTTTTCTTTATTTGAACACGCTGCTTTATTAATACGTTCTACTGGTTTCTCTTAAAAAAATATTAGCAGAATCACACCACTTTAAAAAAAAGAGCTGTTTTGTTTTTAAATTTTATTGTATTTAATATGAATGGTTGCCAGTATGTATGAAAGAAAACCATGTGACCCTGTGGGTAACTGGTGCTGGAAAGGTCAAAGAATGCATCTGAATTTCTTGAACTGGAGCCACAGTTGGTTGTGAGCCACAACAGGGGTTCTGAGACCAGAACCCAGGTGCTCTGAGCAAGACAATGCTCTTCACTGCCTACTCATCTCTCCAGCCAATTTCACCAACACTTAAATACTCATTGTCATTTTCTAGCCTAATGTGTGTTGCTCATATTTTGGAAATTAGTTTTTTACTCTTTTCTTGCATTTTCCTTTGACATTCCTATACTAGAATAAAGTTAATCTTGTGGGAAGCCACATGTGCCGTTGCAGGGTGGTGCTGGCTACCGCTGGCCACCACGCATACATAGGCAGTAAAGATTTTTTGCCAAGATGAGGTTTTGAGAATTAACCAATCAGATGAGAGACAAGTTAACCAATCAGATGAGAGACAAGTTAATCAATCAGATGTGAGACATGCAAATTAGGTGGTAAGCATAACCCATGCATAACCAATCCGGATGTGAGACACGCCTCTCCTAGGCCTATATAATCAGCACCAGTTCTGGGCTTAGGGTCTCTTCGCCTCTGCAATCAAGCTCTCCCAATAAACGTGTGCAGAAGGATCCTGTTGCAGAGTCGTTCTTGCTGGCGAGTCGGACGCGCGCAAGAAATCCTTTTTGAATAAAATAAATATCTGACATATTATGTTTACTTAAAGCCAATTTATACTCATGCCACTAATTGTAATAATTCTGTTTTCTTACTCGAAGGGAGCACCAATAAAAGTCTTGTGCAATGACTATGAGTCCTCGTGTTTGACTACCAATACAGTAATAAAAAACAAAAGAGTTCCTACTGTAATGAATGAGACACCCCCACTGAACTCTAGTCATCACAACTCTATTCAGTTTTCTTCCCTTTCCACACTGAAAACCATAAATATTCTTCCAGCTCCGACTTTCACATTTCCATCTGTCCCTATCTTGGAATGCATTTACAGGCTGGTACTCCATAATCTGAGTCCTTTGCTAAAACTCATTTTACATTGTTGATTTCCCTGTTTCCATTAAGATTTTAGCAATGCCCAGACCATCTCAACAGTTCTTTTTCACAGGTAGCAGAGATCTTCCTCCACAGAGTCATCCTCGAATGACAGGCTGTGATTTTCCTTATTATTGATTTTTTGATATTTCCTAAGCAGAGTGCTGAGTGCAGAGAGAGGCCTTTTCCTAGTGTCGATCTTTTGTATCTTAGCACTTGGAACAGTTAACACACCTTTTTCAAAATGTTAACAACCAATGCCTTTGGGGAAAGACTGCTCAAAGTTGTATTCTAAATTTTTCTTTCAAATGTTAAATGGAAGAATTTCTTTCCAGTTAAACTAAAATCCACAAAGCTAAATGAACCAACACAGAAATTATAATTTAAAAATCATTTAGTTTTCTCTTACTGAAACTTCTGGAATGTAAAATTATTTATTCTATAAATCTACTTCATTATTTTGTATGGGCAATGGTTAATACCTTATATCCCTATATCTATAAACTCCAAATCTTTTAAACATTTAATAAATAGTAATGACAATTTAGGTGTTCAGTAATACCCCTATATACAAATATACGAAAGGGAACAGAGTTGTCACAATATTGATTTCAAGGTCCTGTAAGTCTAAGAAATATAGAAATCTTCAGATATTAGATGTCTGTGACATTCTTTCCCAGAGCCACAACCATTTTCTACAGTCTGTGGTAACAATGGAAGAACTAGATCAGAACATTTAGATGTGTTATTGTGTGGTGAATACTTCATTTGCAATGGAAAAAGTCTTTCAGCTACAGATAGCTAGCTTTGAGGTAAGGGGATTAAAAAAAAAATCAGAGATATGCTTGCCTGAGCAAGTGCCTCAAGTGGAAATATAATGAAGCATGTATAGAAATGAAAACCAACGGAAGTGCAGCATTCCTTCCTGCTCCATCCTAACCTACTCAATACCCATGAGTGATACTGAAAACAATGAATTTCAAGGTGAAGTTGGCATATAGATGAACATTGCAAACTGAAAAAATCTGACACAATGGATGAAGTCACACTCTAACATGGCTTGCAAACCTAAGCATGACAAGAATGATTCCTGTTTAAATCACAGGTGAATGACTCAGCTCTGCAAACACACAAGTACTGCAAAGTTAGGCTGAGAAATTAGTGCCAAAATTCCCCAAAATTCATGAGCAGAGAAACTCTCTAAATCTTTGCAATAATTACTTGTCTCTCATCTTTTATGTTAAGCTCTAATAACTAGGATGGAATTGTTTATTAATAATAGGTATAAAACTCTATTAAAAGGTTTATAAGAATTCTATTTATTAATTTTGCGATTTTTGAAATTATAAAATTTTACATCATTTCCTTCTTTACTTTCCTCCATTCAAAATTACCTTCCAAAATTGCCCCCTTGCCATCTTTCAAATTACTTGCCTCAGTTTTTTCTTGAATATATTAAAATATGTTTAATATTATATATAATATACATATATTAATATTATATATAAAATACCATTTAATGTATACCAAAATAATGAAAGTCAAGGCCATGTTGGTAGATAGATGATCACAACAAACTCAGATGAAAGTCTGATGCAATATGTGTGTGTGTGTGTGTGTGTGTGTGTGTGTGTGTGTGTGTGTGTTCGTGTGTATGTGTGTATTCCTGAACACATAAATGTAACATGCTCATTCGGTGTCTTTATAATGTTACTTCTATACACATTTTTAGGGCTGACTATTTTTTACTGGATAACTATTGGTCTGCTCTTAACTGATGAAGAACTTGTTCTCCTCTCAACATTCCTTAGTTGCCCTTAGTTCCTTGAGGGTTGTTTATGTAGATTTAAAGCCTTCTTGGGATTTTTCTCTCCCAAGTTAACATGTCTACTGGTGCCATTATTGTTCAGCTCATTTTTAGGCAACACTATTGGTTAGACTTTATGGATGTTGCTTTTGTATTCATTGTAACTTTTCTTTACAAATTAAAATAAATACATCATGTGCATTATCTTTATAGATATTTGCTTTTGGTTTGCCCTTCTTAACTTTGTGGTAGTATATATAAATGAGTACTTTTAACACTTTGATTGTATTATTGTGTGATTGCTGTCTTGTTTACTATATGATCTAGTCTGAGGAAGGATTATAACATAAAGTAATAAATAATTACTCCATACCTTTGTGGAAAAAAATTTTACTTTTAAGCCAACATTGCCTTAGATATAACTCTATGCAGAGAGTTTTACAGAACTTTCTAGCACACTTCATTATTATACTTTTGTTGTGTATATGTCTTATGTCATTTCATATATCAATTTATCTTGCTAAACTGACTTGCTTTAATGGTGATTTTATTTCACATTTTTAGTATTTTCTACATATACTATCATTCTATCTATGAATAAAGACTTGTTTCCATCTAGATTTTGTGTACCATGTTTTATTATATATTTGTGTTCCATGTACCTCCATGAAGCATAATCTCTGGGGAAAAGTGTGAATGAGTTGTGAGTATATATCATCCCTTTACCAAAACTACAGAAGAAATATAATTCCCCTCACTCAAACCTATCATAAAAGTGCCTAGTACTCACAGGTTTTGGGGTTTACTGTATTAGATTCATTTTCTCCTGTTCTAAACGTACTTATGAGTTCTCATTATTAACCAGAGTGAGATACTATCAGATACTTTTTTAGTCACTACTACAAATAAGTGCTTATTTTAACTTTTTTCTAAAAATGTATTTTTCTCAAGAGTTTTGCTAAATGAAGCCAAACAGATAAGACTTACAAGTTGACTTATACAACTGATATGAAAACAAAATTGCCAGATATGTGTTTAACAAATGTTATTTTCTCAAGGTCATTTCATAGACTATTAAACATTAAGAGTAAATTTCACAAAGAATTAATGTATTATGTCATGTATATTTCTAAAACAACTGAGTGATTTTGAGATTAAAAAGTATATTATTTCCCCTAAATTTTGTTGAATATCAGTTTACTGAGCCTAATACTTCTGAAAAACTTCCATAGGTAGCAATTATTGAGTGCTTCATTCTTTTATCATTAAATAGTTAGCCATATGTATAAAGGTGGAACTGTGCCATTATTTCCTGTCACGTTAAGTTAAATCATCAGTGACATTTTCAAACACTGTGCAAATTATATGTCATCATATAACATTAAAGGCAGAGTAACAGAAGATACGGATGTAAAAATGAAAGAATTGAAGCCACCTGATTTATTTAGTGAATAAAAAAGGACAAGCCCTGGAACAGCCCAGTATTTCTGAAGGAAAAATCATTTCACACAACATTGAACTTAGAGCAGAGCAATACCGTATAGGTGAGAAAAAAAAGTGAATCAGATAAATCGCTGAGTGTCTCTAGAGAGAAGATAAGCACCACAGAGTGTCTTCTTCTGAGAGAAGAATATTGGGGTGAGAAGGTCACAGTGATCAAGCTCCACCAGGTGATTGACTATTAAATCCAATAACCACTTCAGTTTTTTTTTTTTAACAACTTCTCAAATCTCCATTAAGGAAATGTCTCAAAGGAAGGAGATAGAATAAACCACATAGAAAACAAATGGAGATAAAGGCAACTCCAGGAATAAACCCCAGTTGCAATTTAATCTAAAAATAAAGATGGCTACAGAATATAAGGGAATAGTGTTCTGATAAACTCACTCCAATTGCAGATTTAAATGAACAGCATCTACTGCTGTAGTCTCAGTTAGCTTTAGACAATGTGTTCTGAGGCACTGAAGAACTCCTGACAACATGAGAATAGCAAACTGTATACACAGTCCTGAGTACAACAATCATGTGTCCATAAAAATCTTGAATTCATCAAACACTAAGAAATTAATAGTAATAATTGCTAAGGGAACAGAATAATTATAGTAATGCATTGTAATAAAACATTGTATATATATGTGATCTCTCAAAAAAATCTTATTTAGCTATACTCTTTCTCCTTGTCATATCCAATGTCCCAATAACTAGTGAAAATAGGTGTGATTATTGTTACATGTATATTGTTCTATTGTACAGCTGAATTCCCTAATCTCATCTAGTGACTCATTAGTCTCAATGTGTGACTGATAATAGTATCATGTAAACAGAGCTTGTGTAGAGTAGACATGAAATAAAAATACTTTGGGAGATGGAATCGAAATGATGTTATTTAAAACTGAGGAAAAATTTAAACATCTTTTAAAATTTCATGTAATATTTTCAGAAAGAGGTGTATTTTTATATTAGAGAGCTCCAGCTGGAACCCAAGACTCAGTTATGGTTTTGTGAGGGACTTATTTGAGGGACTCACTAATGAAGGATTGTCTTGATCAGATTATCATGTGGCAATGAGTGTAGTACATTTTTATGTTCATATATATATATATATATATATATATATATATATATATATTTGTATGTACATATATATATTTATTTTTGAGATTATAGTATAATTATATTATTCTACTTTTCTGTCTTCTTCTTCCCTTGTTACACCATACTGCCCCTACTCACTTTCAAACTCATGGCCTCTTTTTCATACAAACACACACACACACACACACACACACACACACACACATACACTGATTATTTCATATAGTTTTACTTGTACAAGTACGGTTTTAGGACTGAAAGTTTAATACTAACTAACCATTTGATATGTTCTTCACTGGGGAAGACTATTTCTCCTACTCCCAACTTTCCTTTAGTTGCCTGCAGGATTTCTGTGTAGAGTTGAGGCCTCCTGAGCTATTGATGTCATCTACGACCTGTGAGACATGTTCTTGACTGCTAATTGATGTAAGATGGTCCAGGTACTGGGTGTATGTGTTTGTTGGAGTGGGTTGCAATCTTTAGGCATATGTGTCTGGGTATTATAAGAAAGGTAGCCTGGATCTTCAGCCAGGAAGCAGATCTGAGCTCCAGACCTCTGTGCTCCTAACCCTGCCAGAACAGAGGTGGCTACCCTGGAAGGCTCTACCACCAGAGTAGCTGAGAGAGTCATCTTGTATCCCAGGTCCCTCAGAGACCAGTCTGTGCAGGAGAGCCTGCTAACTGCAGAAGTAGCATAGCTTCTGGGACATGCCCCGTTTCAGCCCTTCATCTTCAGTCAGGAAGAAGATCTGAGCACCAGACACCTGTGCTTCTTCACCATTAGAGGAGAGGTGGCCTGCAGAGAGTACACTGACCACTGAGACTCAGGAGAGAGTTGGACTCCCAGGAGTGCTGACAGAGGCTAACAGAATCACAGTAGGAACAATATCCAGCGAGAGACATCTATAACAGCTAATGCCAGAGATTACCAGATGGCAAAAGGCAAAGGTAAGAATCTGACTAACAAAAATCTACAATGCTCACCAACATCAGAACCCAGCACGCCCACCTCAGTGAGTCCTGGATACCCCCAACACACCTGAAAAGCAAGATTCTGATTTAAAATCATATCTCATGATGCTGATAGAGGATTTTAAGAAGGAAATTAAAAACTCACTTAAAGAAATACAGGAGAAAACAGCTAAACAGGTAGAAGGCCTTGAAGGGGAAGCACAAAATTCCCTTAAAGAATTACAGGAAAACACTGCTAAACAAACAGAAGTCATTGAAGAAGAAACACAAAAACACCTTAAAGAATTACAGGAAAACACAAACAAACAGGTGATGGAATTGAACAAAACTATCCAAGATCTAAAAAGGGAAGTAGAAACAATAAAGAAAACCCAAAGGGAGACAACTCTGGAGATAGAAACCCTAGGGAAGAAATCTGGAACCGTAGATGAGAGCATCAGCAACAGAATACAAGAGATGAAAGAGAGAATGTCAGGTGCAGAAGATTCCATAGAGAACATCAGCACAACAATCAAAGGATATGCAAAATGCAAGAAGATCCTAACTCAAAACATCCAGGAAATCCAGGACACAATGAGAAGACCAAACCTACATATAATAGGAGTAAATGAGAATGAAGATTTTCAACTTAAAGGGCCAGCAAATATCTTCAACAAAATTATAGAAGAAAACTTCCCAAACCTAAAGAAAGAGATGCCCATGAACATACGAAGCCTACAGAACTCCAAATAGACAGGACCAGAAAAGAAGGTCCTCCCAACACATAATAATCAGAACAACAAATGCTCTATATAAAGATAAAATATTAAAAGCAGTAAAGGAAAAAAGTCAAGTAAAATATAAAGGCAGATGTATTAGAATTACACCACACTTCTCAACAGAGAAGACTATGAAAACCAGAAGAGCCTGGACAGATGTTATACAGACACTAAGAGAACACAGATAACAGCCCAGGCTACTATACCCAGCCAAACTCTCAATTACCATCGACGGAGAAACCAAAGTATTCCATGACAAAACCAAAATCACACAATATCTTTCCATGAATCCAGCCCTTCAAAGGACAATAAAGGGAAAACACCAACACAAGGATGGAAACTACACCCTAGAAAAAGCAAGAAAGTAATCCTTTAATAGACAACAGCGAGAACAGAATCCCAATTTTAACAACAAAAATAACAGGAAACAACAATTACTTTTCTCTAATATCTCTTAGTATCAATGGACTCAATTTCCCAATAAAAAGACATAGACTAACAGACTGGCTATACAAACAGGACCCAACATTTTGCTGCTTACAGGAAAAAAACCTCAGGAATAAAGACAGACACTACCTCAGAGTAAAAGTCTGGAAAACAATTGTCCAAGCAAATGGTCTGAAGAAACAAGCTGGAGTAGCCATTCTAATATCAAATAAAATTGACTTCCAACCCAAAGTAATCTAAAAAGAGGAGCAGTTCATACTCATCAAAAGTAAAGTCTACCAAGATGAACTCTCAATCCTGAATATCTATGCTCCAAGTACAAGGTCAGCCACATTCATTAAAGAAACTTTAGTAAAGCTCAAAGCACACATTGCATCTCACACAATAATAGTGGGAGACTTCAATACCCCACTCTCACCAATGAACAGATCATGGAAAAAGAAACTAAACAGAGACACATGGAAACTAACAAAAGTTATGAAACCAATGGATTTAACAGATATATACAGAACATTTTATCCTAAAACAAAAGGATATACTTTCTTCTCAGCACCTCATGGTACCTCCTCCAAAATTGATTATATAATCGGTCACAAAACAGGCCTCAACAAATAGAAAAATATTGAAATTATCCAAAGCATCCTATCAGATCACCACGGACTAATAATAAAATCACCATAAATAATAGAAAGCCAACATTCATGTGGAAACTGAACAGCACTCTACTTAATGACACCCTGGACAAGAATGAAATAAAGAAAGAAATTAAAGTCTTTTTAGAGTTTAATGAAAATGAAGCCACAACATATCCAAAATTATGGGACAAAAGGAAGTCAATCCTAAGAGGAAAACTCATAACCCTGAGTGCCTCCAAAAAGAAACTAGAGAGAGCAAACTCTAGCAGCCTTCCGTGAACCTACAAGAAGCCTAAAGAACCCACAGGAAGAACAATAATATCAACCAACCAGATACCCCCTCCCCCAGATCTCCCAGGGATTAAACTACCAAACAAGTAGGATTCATGGTTCTAGCTGCTTATGTAGCAGAGGATGACCTTATCTGGCATCAATGGGAGGGGAGGCTTTTGATCCTATGAAGGCTCAATGTGATGTAGGGAGTGCTTGAGTGAATTTGGGAATACCCTCATAGAAGCAGGGGGATGGGATAGGAGGTTTGTGGAGGGGAAACCAGGAAAGGGGATAACAGTTGAAATGTAAATAAATAAGATATCCAAGCCCACATCTACTGGAATGAGGCCCCACCTCCAAATGTTACTATTCCCTGTGGGCCTAACATTCAAACACATGAGTCTATGCCTACCAAATCTATTAAAGCCACCACATAATCCATGCATCTTAAATGTGTAGCTCTCTAAATTTTAAGGAACTGAGATTCTTCTGCAAGGTATATGACAAGCTTAGAGTCTAGTAGTGAAAATGCAGGAAAAATAGACAAAATAGAAAGAATCTGATCGATAAAAGATGGCCACAGATATCTAGATCCAAATAGCAAATGACATGTTAAAGTTACTCTTTAATGTTTTTTAATAAAATTGAATTATATCACTTCCCCTTACCTTTCCTTACTCTCCCCACTATCCTCCTTTAAATAACACCCATGTCCACTCTCAAACTGGTAGACTTAAAATTTTCTTTGTTATAAATATGTTTGTGTGTATATAATAAGTGGAATAAACCCCAGTTCCAAGAGGTGCTGACAGACATAAAGAACTGAAAGTGTTGGAAAGGATTCTGTGTTTCCTCAGGACTGGTAGACTATAAGAATATGGGGTAAGAACAGCCCACGCCTCTCTGCTCTGCTGTATTCTGCTGTTGTAAAACAGAGCACCAGGGCATTCAGTTCTTTGAGCTTCATAGACTGACATTAATGGCCATGAGAAATACTACTGTAATTCTAATTACACAGGGTTTTTAGCCATTGATACTAAATATTATGAGATTTATAATTGTGTCTGTGTCTGTCTGTGTGTGTGTGTAAGCCAGAAGTCCATCTCAAATTTTATTGTTCAGAAGCAATATACCTTGCCTTTAAGTCAGGGTCACTCTTTGGCTTAAAAGAAGTCACCTGGCTTAAGCCAGGCTGGCTGATCAGTAAATTCCAATTATGCATTTGTTTTGCAGTACTGAGTTTTGGATGTACACCTCAGGTTTTTATATTTGAATAAAGCACACCCAGTGTTACTTGATCTTTGACAAAGGAGCTAAAACCATCCAGTTGAAAAAAGATGATATTTTCAACAAATGGTGCTGGTGCAACTGGCAGTTATATAGAAGAATGCAAACCAACCCATTCTTATCTCCTTGAACAAAGCTCAAGTCCAAGTGGATCAAGGACCTCCACATAAAACCAGATACACTGAAACTAATAGAAAGGAAAGTGGGGAAAAGCCTCAAGCACATGGGCATACAGGGTAAATTTCCTGAACTGAACATCAATAGCTTATGCTCTAAAATCAAGAATGGATAAATTGGACGTCATAAAATTGCAAAGCTTTTATAAAGCAAAGAATACTGCAAATAGGACAAAACAGCAACCAATAAATTGGGAAAAGATCTTTACCAAACCTACATTCCATAGGGGCCTATATGGATACTTCAGTCCTTCTTTGAAGGGGTAACAAAATACCCATGGGAGGATATACAAACACAAAGAGCAGAGCAGAGACTGAAGGAAAGGCAATTCAAAGACTGCCCTACCTGGGGATCCATTCCATATATAGTCACCAAATACAGACACCACTGTGGATGCCAAGAATTGCATGCTGATAGGAACATGATATAGCTGTCTCCTGAGAGGCTCTGCCTGTGCCTGACAATTACAGACGTGGATGCTCTCAGACAGCCATTGGACAGAGCACAGGGACCCCAATGGGGGAGCTAGAGCAAGGATACAGGAGCTGAAGGGGTTTGCAGCCCCATAGGAAGAACAACAATATGAACCAATCAGTAACCCCCTGGCTTCCAGGGACTAAACCACCAGCCAAAGAGTACACATGGAGGGATCCTGGCTTCAGATGTATATGTAGCAGAGGTTCTTTTAGGACATCAGTGGGAGGAGAAGCCTTTGGTCCTGTGAAGGTTCAATGCCCAGTGTAGGGAATGCCCGGACAGGGAAGTGGGAGTAGATGTGTTGGTAAGCAGGGGGAGGGAGGAGGGACAAGTGGGTTTTCGGAGGGGAAACCAGGAAGGGGATAACATTTGAAATGTAAATGAAGAGAGTATCTATTTCAAAAAAATTACTTCCCGATTTTATCGCGTGATTGAAAATGAAAAAACTCTGAGAAGAGTTAAGATGAAAATGTAAACACATCTAAAATGATGATGATAATAAATATAAAGCCTGGATATAACATAAGAACAGAAAAACACAATAAGTGAAAAAAGAAAGTCTAGGGAGACATAGCACCAAGTACTTCATCTTGACCTATGAATGAGTACATTGGTTGTATTTTTATGCTCTAACCAAACACCTGAAGAAAGTTAGTGGAGAAGGGCATAGTGTGGCTTAAGGTTTGGAAGTGCACAGCTGGTCATGTAGGGAAAGGAATAGTAACTGTGGTTACCATGGTGACAGGAGTGTAGAAGATTATAGACACTTTCTTGTTGAGTAGGAGCAGAAGAGAAAGCAGGAAGTGGATTTATTTATGAAATCTCAAAAACCCCCTCTCAATGGCCCATCTTGTCAGTGAGGCTTCATATTTGAAAGATTCTACAACCTTATCATTAGCACCAAACACTGGAGAGTGAAACGTCAAACACAAAAGCAGGTGGCACACTGCACACCCACCTCAATGAAAACAAAGCCAAAGTAGTTCAGGAGGTAATTGTATTTTCTACATAATAAAAATAATTTAAAAGCCAGGCCTCATTTATCTCTGTTATAGAAACATAACTTACTGTATAGTAATTCAAAATAGTATTATAAAATATAAATTCAAGTAGAATAATTACCTACAGCTAAATAAGAACATACCTAGTTAAATACTTGAGGTTCATCAATTTTATTTTTTTTTCCATTTTTTATTAGGTATTTAGCTCATTTACATTTCCAATGCTATACCAAAAGTCCCCCTTACCCACCCACCCCCACTCCCCTACCCACCCACTCCCCCCCTTTGGCCCTGGCGTTCCCCTGTACCGGGGCACACAAAGTCTGCGTGTCCAATGGGCCTCTCTTTCCAGTGATGGCCGACTAGGCCATCTTTTGATACATATGCAGCTAGAGTCAAGAGCTCAGGGGTACTGGTTAGTTCATAATGTTGTTCCACCTATAGGGTTGAAGATCCCTTTAGCTCCTTGGGTACTTTCTCTAGCTCCTCCATTGGGAGCCCTGTGATCCATCCATTAGCTGACTGTGAGCATCCACTTCTGTGTTTGCTAGGCCCCGGCATAGTCTCACAAGAGACAGCTACATCTGGGTCCTTTCGATAAAATCTTGCTAGTATATGCAATGGTGTCAGCGTTTGGATGCTGATTATGGGGTGGATCCCTGGATATGGCAGTCTCTACATGGTCCATCCTTTCATCTCAGCTCCAAACTTTGTTTCTGTAACTCCTTCCATGGGTGTTTTGTTCCCACTTCTAAGGAGGGGCATAGTGTCCACACTTCAGTCTTCATTTTTCTTGAGTTTCATGTGTTTAGGAAATTGTATCTTATATCGTGGGTATCCTAGGTTTTGGGCTAGTATCCACTTATCAGTGAGTACATATTGTGTGAGTTCCTTTGTGATTGTGTTACCTCACTCAGGATGATGCTCTCCAGGTCCATCCATTTGGCTAGGAATTTCATAAATTCATTCTTTTTAATAGCTGAGTAGTACTCCATTGTGTAGATGTACCACATTTTCTGTATCCATTCCTCTGTTGAGGGGCATCTGGGTTCTTTCCAGTTTCTGGCTATTATAAATAAGGCTGCTATGAACATAGTGGAGCATGTGTCCTTCTTACCAGTTGGGGCTTCTTCTGGATATATGCCCAGGAGAGGTATTGCTGGATCCTCCGGTAGTACTATGTCCAATTTTCTGAGGAACCGCCAGACTGATTTCCAGAGTGGTTGTACAAGCCTGCAATCCCACCAACAATGGAGGAGTGTTCCTCTTTCTCCACATCCTCGCCAGCATCTGCTGTCACCTGAATTTTTGATCTTAGCCATTCTCACTGGTGTGAGGTGGAATCTCAGGGTTGTTTTGATTTGCATTTCCCTGATGATTAAGGATGTTGAACATTTTTTCAGGTGCTTCTCTGCCATTCGGTATTCCTCAGGTGAGAATTCTTTGTTCAGTTCTGAGCCCCATTTTTTAAGGGGGTTATTTGATTTTCTGAGGTCCACCTTCTTGAGTTCTTTATATATGTTGGATATTAGTCCCCTATCTGATTTAGGATAGGTAAAGATCCTTTCCCAGTCTGTTGGTGGTCTTTTTGTCTTATAGACAGTGTCTTTTGCCTTGCAGAAACTTTATGGTCACTTGATCTTCGACAAGGGAGCCAAAACCATCCAGTGGAAGAAAGACAGCATTTTCAACAATTGGTGCTGGCACAACTGGTTGTTATCATGTAGAAGAATGTGAATCGATCCATACTTATCTCCTTGTACTAAGGTCAAATCTAAGTGGATCAAGGAACTTCACATAAAACCAGAGACACTGAAACTTATAGAGGAGAAAGTGGGGAAAAGCCTTGAAGATATGGGCACAGGGGAAAAATTCCTGAACAGAACAGCAATGGCTTGTGCTGTAAGATCGAGAATTGACAAATGGGACCTAATGAAACATCAATTTTATTTTGAGGTTAGTCTTTAGTACAAAGTTAAATGATTCTAGTACTCCTTAAAAAATAACTTTAAAATATGTTGCAAAAGAAAACTTAATATTTTCCCTTCTGAATAAACTAAATTATAACTTCTTATTCCACTGAACCTAAAGGATGCTGGTTGGACAAAATTAAGCTTGGAAAATAAAAATAAGTGTCTGAAGCCATATTTTTCTTGGCAATTTGCTACTGCACAATGACTGAAATGCATACTCTCCCACTAATCTCTATAGGTTACATAACAGTCACTTTCTAAAGGTTGTTTAAAGTAGTTTTTAAAGTAAAACTAGGGAAAACTATTTCTCCACTCTGGTACCCCATATTATTTTATATTCCTCAGTTACCGAAAATTGAATTTTGAATGGAATGATATATCACACAGTACCTTCCCACAAATGCATCTCAAAAATAAAATCAACAAAATGCAAATGTTGAGCTCTGCTTTGGAAAAAACACAGGAAGACTGAAAAGAAAAGAAAAAAAAAAAGATTATTTCTGCCCTTCACGTCCCCGCCAGCACCAGGGTAGCTTGGGCAGAGAGTCTACAGACACCCACAAGGTACCCTCAGGTCCCACCACGGGATATTAAAACCTCTGGTGAGTGGAACACAGCTACTGCTCCAAACCAATCACAGGGGAACTGAGACTGCATTAATTAGGGAAGCAGAAAACCCAGCCTGATCAGTGCACAAGTCACTTCTGGTCCACGCCAGCACCAGGTACCTTGGGCACGGAGTCTGCAGACACCTGCAAGGTACACACAGGACCCTCCACGGGATCTTTAGACCTCTGTGAATAGATGACAACTTCTGCCAGGAGGCAGGTTCCAACACCAGATATCTGGGCACCTTCCCTTCAAGAGGAGAGCTTGCCTGCAGAGAGTACTCTGAACACTGAAACTCAGGAGAGATCTAGTCTCCCAGGTCTGCTGATAGAGGCTAACATAAACACCTGAGGAACAAGATCTAACCAGAGACAACTACAACAACTAACTCCAGAGATTACCAGATGGTGAAAGGCAAATGTAAGAATCTTATTAACAGAAACCAAGACCACTCACCATCATCAGAACTAAAAACACCCACCCCAGCCAGTCCTGGGTACCCTAACACAACCGAAAAGATAGTCCCTGATTTAAGAACATATCTCATGGTGATGGTAGAGGACATCAAGAAGGACTTTAATAACTCACTTAAAGAAGTACAGGAGAACACTGTTAAACAGGTAGAAGACCTTAAGGAGGAAGCACAAAAATCCCTAAACGAATTGCAGGAAAACCTGACCAAAAAGGTGATAGAATTGAATAAATCCATCCAAGACCTAAAAAGGGAAAGTAGACACAATAAAGAAAACCCAAAGTGAGGCAACACTGGAGATAGAAACCCTAGGAAAGAAATCTGGAACCATAGATGCGAGCATCAGCAACAGAATAGAAGAGATGGAAGAGAGAATCTCAGGTGCAGAAGATTCCATAAAAAACATCGGCACAACAATAAAAGAAAATACAAAATGCAAAAATACCCTAAATCAAAACATCCAGGAAATCCAGGACCAAAGGAGAAGACCAAACCTACAGATAATAGGAGTAGATGAGAATGAAGATTTTCAACTCAAAGGGCCAGCAAATATCTTCAACAAAATTATAAAATAAACTTCCCAAACCTAAAGAAAGAGATGCCAGTGAACATACAAGAAGCCTACAGAACTCCAAATAGACTGGACCAGAAAAGAAATTCCTCCCAACACATAATAATCAGAACAACAAATGCACTAAATAAAGATAGAATATTAAAAGCAGTAAGGGGAAAAGGTCAAGTAACATATAAAGGCAGGCCTATAAGAATTACACCAGACTTTTCACCAGAGACTATGAAAGCCAGAAGATCCTGGACAGACGTTACACAGACACTAAGAGAACACAAATGCCAGCCCAGGCTACTATACCCAGCCAAACTCTTAATTACCATAGATGGAGGAAGCAAAGTATTCCACAACAAAACCAAATTCACACATTATCTTTCCATGAATTCAGCCCTTAAAAGGATAATAACAGAAAAAAACAATACAAGGACAGAAACGAAGCCCTAGAAAAAGCAAGAAAGTAATCCCTCAACAAACCAAAAAGAAGGCAGCCACAAGAACAGAATGCAAAATCTAAAAACAAAAATAATAGGAAGCAACAATTACTTTTCCTTAATATCTCTTAATATTAATGGACTCAATTCAAAATAAAAAGACATAGACTAACAGACTGGCTACACAAACAAGACCCAACATTCTTCTGCTTACAGGAAACCCATCTCAGGGAAAAAGACAGACACTACCTCAGAGTGAAAGGCTGGAAAACAATTTTCCAAGCAAATGGTCTGAAGAAACAAGCTGAAGTAGCCATTCTAATATTGAATAAAATCGACTTCCAACCCAAAGTTATCAAAAAAGACAAGGAGGGACACTTCATACTCATCAAAGGTAAAATTCTCCAAGAGGAACTCTCAATTCTGAATATCTATGCTCCAAATGCAAGGGCAACCACATTCATTAAAGAAACTTTAGTAAAGCTCAAAGCACACATTGCACCTCACATAATATTAGTGGGAGACATCAACACACCACTTTCATCAATGGACAGATCGTGGAAACAGAAACTAAACAGGGACACAGTGAAACTAACAGAAGCGATGAAACAAACGGACTTAAGAGATACCTACAGTACATTTTATCCTAAAACAAAAGGATATACCTTCTTCTCAGCACCTCATGGTACCTTCTCCAAAATTGACCATATAATTGGTCACAAAAAAGACCTCAACAGATACAAAAATATTGAAATCGTCCCATGCATCCTATCAGACCACCATGGACTAGGGCTGATCTTCAACAACATAAATAATGGAAAGCCAGCATTCACACATTCGCGTGGAAAATGAACAACACTATTCTCAATGATACCTTGGTCAAGGAAGGAATAAAGAAAGAAATTAAAGACTTTTTAGAGTTTAATGAAAATGAAGCCACAACGTACCCAAACCTTTGGGACACAATGAAAGCATTTCTAAGAGGGAAACTCATAGCTCTGAGTGCCTCCATGAAGAAACGGGAGAGAGCACATACTAGCAGCTTGACAACACATCTAAAAGCTCTAGAAGAAAAGGAAGCAAATTCACCCAAGAGGAGTAGATGGGAGGAAATAATCAAGCTCAGGTGCGAAATCAACCAAGTAGAAACAAGAAGAACTATTCAAATAATCAACAAAACTAGGAGCTGGTTCTTTGAGAAAATAAACAAGATAGTTAAACCCTTAGCCAGACTCACTAGAGGGCAAAGGGAAAGCATCCTAATTAACAAAATTAGAAATGAAAAGGAAGAAATAACAACAGATCCTGAAGAAATCCAAAACACCATCAGATCCTTCTACAAAAGGCTATACTCAACAAAACTGGAAAACCTGGACGAAATGGACAAATTTCTAGACAGATACCAGGTACCAAAGTTAAACCAGGATCAAGTTAACGATCTAAACAGTCCCATATCCCCTAAAAAAATAGAAGCAGTCATTAATAGTCTCCCAACCAAAAAAAATCCCAGTACCAGATGGGTTTAGTGCAGAGTTCTATCAGACCTTCAAAGAATATCTAATTCCAGTTCTGCACAAACTATTCCATACAATAGAAGTAGAAGGTACTCTACCCCACTCATTCTATGAAGCCACAATGACTCTGCTACCTAAACCACAGAAAGATCCAACGAAGATAGAGAACTTCAGACCAATTTCCCTTATGAATATCGATGCAGAAATACTCAATAAAATTCTCGCTATCCAAATCCAAGAACACATTAAAACTATCATCCAACCTGACCAAGTAGGTTTTATTTCAGGGATGCAGGGATGGTTTAATATACGGAAATTCATCAACAAAACCCATTATAAAAACAAACTCAAAGACAAAAACTACATGATCATCTCATTAGAAGCAGAGAAAGCATTTGACAAAATCCAACACCCACTAATTATAAAAGTCTTGGAAAGATGAGGAATTCAAGGCCGATACCTCACCATAATAAAAGCAATCTACAGCAAACCAGTAGCCAACATCAAAGTAAACGGTAAGAAGTTGGAAGCAATCCCACTAAAATCAGGGACTAGACAAGGCTGCCCACTTTCTCCCTACCTATTCTACATTGTACTTGAAGTCCTAGCCAAAGCAATTCGACAACAAAAAAAGATCAAGAGGATACAAATTGGAAAGGAAGGAGTCAAAATAACACTTTTTACTGATGATATGATAGTATATATATAAGCAACCCTAAAAATTCCACCAGAGAACTCCTAAACCTGACAAACAGCTTCAGTGAAGTAGCTGGATATAAAATTAACACAAACAAATCAATGGCCTTTCTCTACAGAAAGAATAAACAGGCTGAGAAAGAAATTAGGGAAACAACACCCTTCTCAATAGTCACAAATAATATAAATTATCTTGGCGTGATTCTAACTAAGGAAGTGAAAGTTTTGTATAATAAGAACTTAAAGTCTCTGAAGAAAGAAATTAAAGAAGATCTCAGAAGATGGAAAGATCTCCCATACTCATGGATTGGCAGAATCAACATTGTAAAATGGCTATCTTGCCAAAAGCAATCTACAGATTCAATGCAATCCCCATCAAAATTCCAACTCAATTCTTCAACGAATTAGAAAGAGCAATCTGCAAATTCATCTGGAATAACAAAAAACCTAGGATAGCAAAAACTCTTCTCAAGAATAAAAGAACCTCTGGTGGAATCACCATGCCTGACCTAAAGCTTTACTACAGAGCAATTGTTATAAAAACTGCATGGTACTGGTATAGTGACAGACAAGTAGACCAATGGAATAGAATTGAAGACCCAGAAATGAACCCACACACCTATGGTCACTTGATCTTCGACAAGGGAGCTAAAACCATCCAGTGGAAGAATGACAGCATTTTCAACAAATGGTGCTGGCACAACTGGTGGTTATTATGTAGAAGAATGCGAATTGATCCATTTCTATCTCCTTGTACTAAGGTGAAATCTAAGTGGATCAAGGAGCTCCACATAAAACCAGAGATACTGAAACTTATAGCGGAGAAAGTGGGGGAAAGCCTCGAAGATATTGACACAGGGGAAAATTTCCTGAATAGAACAGCAATTTCTTGTGCTGTAAGATCAAGAATTGACAAGTGGAACCTCATGAAACTGCAAACCTTCTGTAAGGCAAAAGACACCATCAGTAAGACAAAAAGGCCACCAACAGTTTGGGAAATGATCTTTACCTATCCTAAATCAGATAGAGGACTAATATCCAATATATATAAAGAACTTAAGAAGGTGGGCTCCAGAAAATCAAATAACCCCATTAAAATGGGGCTCAGAGCTAAACAAAGAATTCTCACCTTAGGAATACAGAATGCCTGAGAAACTCCTGAAAAAAATGTTCAGCATCCTTAATCATCAGGGAAATGCAAATCAAAACAAACCCTGAGTTTCCATCTCACACCAGTCAGAATGGCTAAGATCAAAAATTCATGTAGCAGCAGATGCTGACAAGGATGTGAAGTAAGAGGAACACTCCCTCCATTGTATGGATCGCAAGCTTGTACAACCACTCTGGATATCAGTCTGGTGGTTCCTCAGAAAATTGGACATGCTACTACTGGAGGATCGCGAAATACCTCTCCTGGGCATATATCCAGACATTCCAACTATTAAAAAAGAAACATGCTCCACTATGTTCATAGCAGCCTTATTTACAATAGCCAGAAGCTGGAAAGAACCCACATGCCCCTCAACAGAGTAATGGATATAAAAAAATGTGGTACATTTACACAATGGAGTACTACTCAGCTATTAAAAAGAATGAATTTATGAAATTCCTAAGCAAATGGTTGGACCTGGAGGGCATTATCCTGAGTTAGTTAACCCAAGTACAAAAGAACTCAAATGATATGTACTCACTGATAAGTGGATATTAGCCCAGAAACTTAGAATACCTAAGGTATAAGTTACAATTTGCAAAACAGATGAAACTCAAGAAGAACGAAGACCAAAGTGTGGACACTTTGCCCCTTCTTAGAATTGGGAACAAAACACCCATGGAAGGAGTTACAGAGACAATGTTTGGAGCTGAGACAAAAGCATGGACCATCTAGAGACTGCCATATCCAGGGATGCATCCCATAATCAGCCTCCAAATGATGACACCATTGCATACACTAGCAAGATTTTGCTGAAAGGACCCTAATATATTTGTCTCTTGTGAGACTAAAATGGGGCCTAGCAAACACAGAAGTAGATGCTCACATTCAGCTATTGGATGGGTCACACAGCCCCCAATGGAGGAGCTAGAGAAAGTACCCAAGGAGCTAAAGGGATCTGCAACCCTATAGGTGGAACAACATTATGAACTAACCAGTACCCTGGAGCTCTTGACTCCAGCTCCATATGTATCAAAAGATGCCCTAGTTGGACATCACTAGAAAGAGAGGCCCATTGGACTTGCAATCTTTATATGCCCCAGTACAGGGGAACGCCAGGGCTAAAAAGTGGGAGTTGGTGGGTAGGGGAGTGGGAGGGAGGGTATGGGGGACTTTTGGGAGAGCATTGGAAATGTAAATGAGGAAAATACCTAATTAAAAAAAATTATTTCTGTTCTGGGTTTTGAAATATACTAACAAGTCTTCAACTTCTAAACAAGTATTTTATTTTTAATTCTTTGTTTTCTACTTCTTTGTTTTATTTCTACACCTTTGTTTACTTCTCTTAAAATATGTATTGTTTGCTATCATTTAAAAAGGTAGATATTTTATGTGAAAAGGACTGATTACAGTGTTGAAATGTAAAACTCCATTTTCATCTACGTATAGTTTATTCTGTGAAAGGTGGCCTGCAGGGAGAATTTTTTAAATTGGAAAGAATAAATCACTTCTCATAAGATAAACACCAATTGAACCTTTTATATTCATTTTTTTTCATAAAAGCACCACAAGAGAGATATTACATTAAACCAGATTCTAAAATAACTGTGCGCATCTGTAATTTTATTTTACTTGTTCTGATTTCTGTAGAGGAATTTTAATCCAGCAACATGGCTGATCTGGCAGGGGAGTATATCCAAAGAACTTTTAGGTATATATAATTCAGCCACAATGCAGACATTCCCTGGATTACAATATGATTTGGCTGGAATGCAAATATCCCCTTAGCACACGCCTTTAATTCTATCAATAGAGGAAAGTTTAGTTTGTAGGAGGAAGAAGCCATGTTTGAAAATGATGTTTAATTTACAGATAAACAAAGTGACAAGTCTGCCAAGGACCAGTCCGGACTGGAAGAAATGTTTGGGAGAAATGAAAGAAACAACTTGACTCATTGAAGTAGAGTGCAAACTGAGAGTATTATGTCCAACTCTAGACAGCTTTCCAGTTATCTCTTAACAGTTCTCTCTGCTTGAGACAGCTATTTCTTGCTTAAAAAAAAAAAATTCCAAAACATATGTGTTCACTCTCCAAGCAGTTCTCTCTGGACAGCTTTTTGTTATAGACCTAAGCCTACTCTTCTATTTACATATCAATTCAGTAATTTACTGCAGGGTCCCCTAGGATTATCCCATAAATCAGCTTTTTATGACCTTAGACCCTTGATTCTTAGAAGGAGAAAGCAAGTACATTAAAAATAAACAAACAAACAACCCCAGGTCAAATGAATTCAGATATCTGCCTGCTTTGTAAGCACAGACAATAAGCTACCTGGGTGGCATCTGGCTCTGTGATCACCATTCCCACCCCCACCCCTACACCTGGGCCTAAACTACTCTGTCCCAGGCTGACCTTGAACTTGGGAATGTGCTTGCCTTTGTAATCACAAACAAAACACTTAGCTGGGTAGAAACTTGCCCTGTGATTGCCACTCCCTGAATCTCTTTATCTCCTTTCTCAATATCTTTCTAACAAGCTGGCTTATAGTAAAACTGTCCCTATTATTTTAGGTCCATCTTTATATATTGCATAGTTGAGAAATTATATATTCTTGAACTCATGTTTTCAGAGTTCTTTTCCACAGCCTTAAAGACTCTCCTGAAGATCACAGAATTCACCTGTGTGCCTGCCTCCCTGGATTCATGATGCTTCTAATGATCATGCAGTCATTAACCTTGACAAGGACAATATTTTCCAAAGAAAGTACACAAAGTAAATTATGTACAGTATTATATAAAAAAAAGCCTCATGCCTAGCAACTGTCAAGATAGTTGGCGGCCTATACAGTGCTTGCTCTGTTCCAGGGGCTGAAACACCGTCACTTGTGTGGTCATGTAGAATTTGGCATAAATTAGGGAAAGATTTGGCAGAATAAATTAGAGATGAGATATGCCCAACTCTTACAAGAACAGCATAGGAAAGATAGACTAATTATGAGAGCAGGAGAACAGTACTGGACTTGAGGGCACGAGAGAGAGAGAGAGAGAGAGAGAGAGAGAGAGAGAGAGAGAGAGAGAGAGAGAGAGAGAGAGAGAGAGAGAGAAGCAGTTTAAAGTTTTACTGGGACAGTTTTACAGAATCATGCTACAAATAAAGACAGAACAAGCCAGAGAATAAGAAGGAGTCAGAAGATTAGCACATATTCCCTAGTTAGTTTGGGGTCAAGCAAACAATTCAGTGAGGAAACTGAGAAGCCAGATTGAATCAGTATTCTTTGAAAGGAGTTTGATATAGAATAGCTGAGTTCAATCAGCTTGCCATAATTCAGAAAGATGTAGAAATAGTGAATTTTTTTAGCAGTAAGTCTCTGGCATGGAAGTTACATCTAGCAAATAAAAGTTACTTTTACATGTATCAACCACATAAGTTAACAAAAAAGACCAGATCAGGGGCAGGGAGATAGCTCAGTTGGTACAACATTATGTCATGAACATGGAGATTTCAATTTGTATTCTGAAAACAAATGTAAAGGTAGATGCAGTACTGCATATCTGCAGTTTCAGCATTCCTTTTGGCAAAATGAGAAGCAGAGATCATAAAGTCCCATTTGCTGGCCCCCTAATTCAGGCAACTGAGAAAGAACAAACAAACAAACAAAAAAAACAGGACTGGCAGTCAATATTGTTCTCTGACATCCTCCATATGCAGGGTGGCAGGCCTGCATACTCATAATGCACCTCCCAACACATATACCCCACACATTGGTTAAAAACAAAAGGTCTCAGTGTGATTTATCAGGAATTAGGACCTCTAAAATCTTACTAAAAAAGCTACCTTTGCCTACTACACTAAAAAAAAAAAAAGAAAAGAAAAAGAAAGACATGATCCAGATTTTTGAATATTTAAGATACTGATATATATTATTTATCATTACATATTATATATTTTAATATAATTATTGTATGTAATATATTTTATATAAATTCGATGATTATATTTTAAAATACTGATAAATATTAAACATATTTAATATAATTAAAATAATAAATATTAAGTATATTTAATAATAAATAATGAAATATTTAACAACATACAAAAATATCATATATACACACAAGTAGTTATATAGTGAATATAAATTTCACGTGATTGTTTGAAGCTTTATCTGTCCTCTGATGTATTAGTCTTCTCTCATTTCTCCTCCTTCTAAAACTGATAGATATTGCCATGTATGGGTGTTTGTTTTAACCTGACTGTTTTGATACTGTCATGGTCAAATTAGCTTTCTGTTGATTAATGCTCTCTGGCAATCTTTTCTTATTCCGTTTGTTACACCTTCTGTTTCACTCACCAATAGTACATATAGGAGACTGTTTGACTTAACTAAATAATTTGACAATTTCTTATGAAAGTTATCAACATCTCTCATAATGTTCATATCCTCTTTTCCATCCCTCTGTTATCCAATCTCATGTCAAGATTTTAGAAATGTTAGCCTTAACAGACACCCTCAGCCCACTCAGCATTATTGGGAAGACATTAGAAAATCTGTAGCTATTACTAACCTCTATAAAATTCATGGGATTATTGTGCAATTCATCAAGATAAAATTAAGAGAAGGAAGAGAGAGGAGTGAATGTTAAGAGCTGTAGCATCTCTTCAAACTTGGAAATTTGTAAGTGAATGCAAAAAGTGTTCCCTGAAAATTCAAAGTATACTTTGCAATCAACCATTAAGAATTACATTCATATTTCCGTGTAAACAGAGGAAAATTATTTAATAATTTCTCCAAAATATGGAATTCCTAAAGTCTTTATAAATACAATAAATATGAGGAGCTTGGAGATATACCAGTCTTTTAAAGTGTCCACCCCATAGCACAAGCACTGTAGCTTGTGTTTGGATCCCCAGAACCCAGATTAAAAAAACAAAAAACAAAAAACCAAAAAAACAAAAATAACAAAAAACAAAAAACAAACTAACAAAAAACAAAAACAAAAAAAAAACAAAAAAAAACCCAGACATGATATCAAGTGCCTGTAACACCATCTTCCAGTTAGATGGAGACAGAAAGCTCCAAAAGCTCATTAGGTAAACCATCTCATTCATTACAATCAATGAGTTTCAGGTTCAGTGAGAAAATCCCCCCCTCCTTCTAGTTGAGGGATGGGACCACCTACCCATCTCAAAATTTTAACCCAGAATTGCTTCTGTCTAAAGGAAATACATGATCAAAGAGTGGAGCAGAGACTGAAGGAAAGGTCATCCAGAGACTGCCCCACCTGGGGATCCATGCCACACGGAGACACCAAACACAGGCACTATTGTGGATGCCAAGAAGTGCTTGCTCACAGGAGCCTGATACAGCTGTTTCCTGAGAGCTTCTGTCAGATCCTGACCAATACTGATGTGGATGCTCATAGCCAACCATCAGACTGAGCACAGGAACCACAGTGGAGGATTTAGCAGAAGGACTGAAGGGGCTGAAGGGGCCTTATCTGGCATCAATGGGAGGAGAGGCCCTTGATCCTGTGAAGGTTTGATGCCCCAGGGTAAAGGAATGCTTGGGCTTGGGCGGTGAGGTGGGAGTGGGTTGGTGGGTGAGGGAACACACAGAAGCAGGGTAAGGGGGGATGGGATGGGGGATTTGCAGAGGGGATAACATTTGAAATGTAAATCAATAAAATAGCAATTAAAATAAATGTCGATGTGGAACAAGATCTAGGAAAGACACCTGATTTATTTAAATCTCTGCCCTCTACATCTATGTACACATCTAAGTAACCACAAATACACATGCACATGACATGCATACACTACTGTGCACATATCCATAAAGTAAGGAGATGTAAACTACAATAGGGTGATCCTCCTAAAACAAATTGATAGTATATGCTGGATCATTAAGTCTTTGGTGTTAAAGTAAAATAATTTTTGCTGAAAACTAAAACTAATAATTTTCTCTACAAATCTAGGTCCTCCCTCACATTAGACAAGTGCTTTAACACTTCATGGAATTACATTACTAGCCATTTGTACATTAATTTTTAGTTGTGTTTTTGTTTTATATACATGAGTGTGTTACTGTATAGTTCCCACATAGAGCAGGAGAGAGTGGCAAGTCTCTTGGGACTGTTACTACAGATGACAAATAGTTTTTGAACTCATGTGAATGCTAAGATTGGTAATTAAGTACAGGAATCTTGCAAGAGTAACTAGTGTTTTTAACTGCTCAGCCATCTGTCTAGTTCTCTACTTTTTTAAGACTGCATCTCATTAATTTGTATAAACTAGCTTTCTATTAATTCTATTGACTAGGCTGACCTTGTACTAGCAATCCTCTTGCCTTGGCCTCTCAACTTCATAGAATTATTTATATTCCTGTAACGACAGTTACAGGACAGTTTGTAATATTTAAGTAAACAAATCTCTATCATGTATATTTTAATTAGTATATTCTTAAATATATATATACATATATTACTTATACTGAAGTAAAAATATGTATGTGGATAGAAATTGACAGTTACTAGAGTTCTTAAAACTAACCATAACATTTAATGAAAAATATACTTCTACTATTAATATATTTACAACAAATCTTAAATTTTTGAAGATAAAATGGAGAAACATAAAGGAATTTTCTTGTACTGTAAAAACTTCAATATTTCCAAGAAATTTCACACAGAAATGAAAGTTTCAAGTGAATATCATTCTAGTATGCCTCTGAAAATTTCCTCATTGTTTAATATGTCTAGCTGCATATGTATCAAAAGATGGCCTAGTTGGCCATCACTGGAAAGAGAGGCCCATTGGACTTGCAAACTTTATATGCCCCAGTACAGGGAAACGACAGGGCCAAAAAGTGGGAGTGGGTGGGTAGGGGGGTGGGGGGAGGGTATGGGGGACTTTTGGGATAGCATTGGAAATGTAAATGAGGAAAATAACTAATTAAAAAAATATGTCTGAGTTTAATGTCAGATGCCAGTAGCAGTCTACTGCTTTCATATTGTCTAAAAGCAGAGCTATATAAACTCGGACTGATTCAAACTTCATCAGAAACTTATGCAATTTGAAGTAGCATGATTAGGAATGGAAACAAACTATATTTCTGAACCCGTGTTTTAAAATATATCCTGTTAATTTCATCCCAAATTTATTTTTAGCATGTAATAACTGCAATAATTCTAGGCAACAAGTATCTTGTGTAATAGTCATATTTATAGCAATTGCATATTGCCAAAATTAATTCTTATATCAATTTCACATCTACAATAACTTAGTTCATGGTTTTCTTTATTTTCCACTTTTGATTGTATTTCTAATTTTCTCTGTGTCTTCTTGCTAAGTATTTTAGTATGCACTTTTTTTCTCCCTGTTGCTTTTATTTGTGGGTGTCTGTGTTTGGCTAGAATGTATGTCTGTGCATCATGTGTATGTAGTGCCAACAGAGGCCAGAAGATGACACAGACATTCCAGGGACTTAAGGGCATTTCAAAGTGTGTCCTCTGAAAGAGATAAACCATCTCCCAATCCCCTAAAGGTATTTCTTTTTCAGTCTTCCTAAAATTTAATTAACAAGAATCTGGACACTAAATTATAACTTTCCTGTTTCATACATTAGTAAGTCTAACATTTAGTATGTATAGTAAAACAAGAAAATTATAATAATCTTTAAGTCGAGGCTTCATAATTATTTTCCTTACCTCTTATCAATATAATGATTTCTTTATGTTATAATTCATTATATTTCCTGTATCTGTTATGTTTGTAAGATATATTATCATTCTAAATCTTAGTTTTGCAGAAAGTGTCCAACTTACTTTGTATATTTCTTGATAATTATTATATACTTTTGTATGTTACCATGTAAAAATATGTGTACATATGAACATATGTATACACATGTATAGGTAGATGGATGATGTATTTCATGCTGAAAAACATGTTTCGTCAAAGATGAATCTTAGGACTCACCTTTTCTTCTCTTCTCAAACTTTGTCAATCATTATGTCTTTGAATATTTCTTTTCCATTCATTGTGTCTTAGAATATTGACCACCAAAGGTTCTATATATTTTTATGATCATGATTTGAGCTTGTGAATTTTTATATTATTTTAAGTAATGACTTTTTTCTGTGAAGTATACTGTCAATGTTCTAAAATGTCTGAAGTTAAATAAGAAAATTATGCTAACAATATATGAATGAGAATTATGGGGGGAATGAGATTGAAATAATAGTGAAAACCACAATGTTTGTTAGATAAAAGATGACCCAACAAATGTAGGCAAAAAAAAAAAAAGAAAAAAAAAAGAAAAGAATGATGTCTTAGGATGAGCAAAGATAGCCTTCCCCAATAGATCAACTTGTAGAGAATAAAAGTTTAGCCCTAGGTGAGATATTCATATGACATCTTTTGGGGTCCGGGAGTCACCCAAAAAAACACACAAACACCAATCTCAATCAGATAGGAATGGCTTATTGAATGCACAACCTAAGACCGATTGATCAGGGCCATAGGTCAAAATTTAGGGCTGAGGCTACAGTGCCAAATATTTTTCATGGCTGGCTTATGAAGGAACACACACACACACACACACACACACACACACACACACACACACACACACACAATTATCTCCTGTGCAGTTGCAGGAAGTGCTGCCCAGTGATTGGCTCTGACTCAAGCTATTTTAGACATAGCAGTTCATATTGACCTTTAATTGGATGAGTCCTACTTTGTGAAATTTCTTGTGATTAACAAATTTCATAAAGAACCTAACAGGATATGTGATCACCATGACCTTGCTCTGAGTCGAGTTATTTTTCTGTGCCAATGGCCAGCATGCTACAGCAACAATATGAAATAGCTGGAAGGCATGAAACAAAATGGCTGCAGCTATGCTTTTGAGGATAGACCTCAAAATCCCTTCTTTGAGTTGTTCCATTGAGTCAAATCATTGACTTTTTTTTTCTTTGAGACCAGGAGGATCAGGATCATGAAGTGGGGTCCTTTTTACTGTGGGCCCAGGTTTGTTTTTGTTTTTGTTTTTTTCTTTTTGTCCTAGTATATCAGCCTGTAAGTTGGAATAATGGACTTCATACTTTTCATCTGTAACTGCTTCCAACTGACATTAAAACATTGTCATAGAGTCCCAGGAAAGCTGAAATGGCCATCAAAGGCTGGACAATGTGGCATTTATCATAAGCATTTGATTTAGTTGATCCAGTTGAATATCAGGGAGCAATCACATCGGCTTTACTGGTTAATATCACCTTTCATCAAGTCCAAGGTACAGCAGCTTCACAGGTAATCCTGGATAGAGTCTTGTCAGTCAGCTGAAAACCTGCTGAGACAAATATAGACTAGGGAGAAAGGTTAAAATTGTCTAGTAACTTTGACATTCTAATGTAACAATAACATTGGAGGAGAGAAACATGAAGCATTGCTATAAATATACTTTTATACCTTAAAATACCTTCTTAAACCCCTGTGGTGGTTAAGGAATTCCAAAATCATGGAAAAACCCATTTTCAAGGGTATACTTAGTGGAGTCTATTAGAACTGTGTTAGGTAGATCCAAATCTTTTGACTTTTTGATTTCCTGAAGTTTATGGGAACTTAGCTTATAAAAGCATATACATTAGTTTTACCATTATGTTGAAACCTATATTTTAGAAAAAGTAGTTAACATGCATCTGAAAGACAACAGGAGTAGACTCATGCCTTTGAGACCTAGTAAAAGCTGTAGGTTTGGGTTTAAAAGACACTTTCTCAGTCCAGAGGGCTAGACATACATATTGAACAGAGATGGTTTTTAACAAGATGTGAAGTACCTTTAAGTCTGTATTTAGCAGAAAACTAAAGGGAATTTAAAAATTTGAGCTTGTGACTTAATTGTAATCAAATAGTGCTCAATTTAACAAAACTCCACTGTTCAATGTTAAAATTTAAAACTTTGCCATTTTAATGTAACAATAACATTGGAGGAGAGAAACATGAAGCATTGCCATAGATACACTTTTATACCTTAAAATACCTTCTTAAACCCCTGTGGTGGTTTGAATATCTTTGAGCCAGAAAGTGGCACTACTAGGAATTGTGGCCTTGTTGGAATAGGTGTGACCTTGTCAGACTAAGTGTGTCACTGTGGGAGTGGACTTTTTTATTTTTAAGTCATTTTCTATCACTATCCAAGTTTTTGTGTTCTCTAACCTTTATCAATTGTATCTATTAATCTTAAACATTCTTCTAGACTTACAAATATTTTTCTCAGACCCTAAAAAATTTTTTAAATGTATTTTTATTTTTTCCTGTGAAAAACAGGCAGCTGCTTATTGAGAGCTATAATTTAATATGAAGCCTGTGAGCAAAGCAAACATCTTTTATAACACCTAGTAGTATATTTGTTTTGTCTTGTATTTTTGATAGTGGTGTTATTTTTATTACTACTAAATTATGTTATCCATTTACATTCCAAAGGTTGCCATATTCCCGGTCCCTTCTCCCCGACTCCTTCACCCCCTCCCCTCACTTCTGAGAGTATTGTCCTCCACTTGCCCATCAGCCCCCAAATCACCCCCAGCTGCACCATTGTTCTCTGGGGCATCAACCTTCCACAGACTTAAGCACTTTCTCTACTACTGAGGACATACAAAGCCATCCTCTGCTATACGTGTGCCCAAGACCACAACCCATCCCATGTATATGTCCTTGGTTTTTGGCTTAGTCTTTTAGGAGTTCTGAGGGGTCTGGGTTAGTTGACATGATTATTATTCCTATGAAGTTTCAATCACCTTCTACTCCTTCAGTCTTTCCTCTAACTCTTCCATATTGGATGCTGACCTCAATGCAATGGTTGGCTGTAAGTATCTGCATTTCTCTCAGTCAGTTGTTGGTAGGCTCTCCAAGGATGGGCACAATATGTCCTCAGTAACAGTGTCAGGATTTGGTATCTGTGCATGGGATGGATTCCAAGCTAAGCTGGAGTAGTCTCTGGATGCCCTTTCTGTCCCTGCATTTCCTTTAGACTGGAACAATTCTGGGTTAAAATTTTTGAAGATGAGTGGGTGGACTGTCCCTCTACTGGGGGCCCTAACTACTGGAGGTGGTCTCTTCCAGTTCCATTTCCCCATTGTTGGGCATTTCGGCTAATGTCATCCCCACTAAGTCCTATTAGTCACTCATATCCCAGGTCTCTAGTTCTTTCTCGAATTTCCTCCTGCCCCCATTGCTGCATATTTTGATTCATTTTCTTGGTCTTCTGGGCATCCTTTCTGTCTTTCCCCATAGCTGATCCTTTCCTTGCTATTCCCCTCTACCATTGCCTCTCCCACCCAGTTTCCTCCCTCTCTCTCTGCCTCCAATAATTATTTTGTTTCCTTTCTAAGGGGGTTTCAGGTATCTACACTTTGACCTTCCTCCGTGTTAAGCTTCCTAAGGTTTGTGGGTTGTATCATGGGTAATCTGAACTTTTTGGCTAATATTCACTTATCAGTGAGTACATACCATGTGTGTCCTACCTGAGGACCCAGCTAAATAACTCCTGAAAATATACCCAAAAGATGCTTCACCATGCCATGAGGACACATGTTCTACTAGGTTCATAGAAACCTTATTTGTAATAGTCAGGAGCTGGAAAGTACCCAGATGTCCCTCAACGGAAGAATTGGTAAAGAAAATGTGAATCATTTATACATTGGAATACTCTTCAGCCATTAAAATTGAAGAGATTATTTAAAATGAATTTTGCAGGCAAATGGATGGAACTAGAAAATATCATACAGAGTGAAGTAACCTAGGCCTAGTAGTTTTAACTAACTAATGAATTGACTAACATGTTAACACAGAGGTAGATTACCTTAAGATAAGGAGCTAGTTAAACCTGTTATTATTTTAGCTGCTAAGTCAATTAGCTTTACAGTCAATGTGATCAGAGATCTGAGAAAAATAAGCTGGAATTTAAATGGCCTATGTATCAATTCAAATGATGGAGACTAGAAAATATTTTTTTACCTAGACAACATGCAGTTGGCTTAGAAGCAAGGTTGCATTTATAACTCAGTAAGAACAGGTTTAGTGAAATTACATGTTTACAATCAGAAGGTAAAAAAATGAGATTAGGGAATCCTGAAATAAATATCCCAAGGAGATTATGTGAATATCACACTGTGACTTTATGTATGGCTAAAATTAGGACAGAGATTAGGAAGAGTGAAGTTGGAAGTTTTGATCATTACTAAATGCAGATTTGACTTGGTTGTCTATAAATACAAATATAAACATATGTTAAAAGAGTGATTCAAAGTGCCAGGAAGTGTATGTGATAATAAGATAATCAGATTTATGCTTAGTCTGCCCAACTCCTGGAAGCAGTCTCTGTAGCAGAATCTATCATGATCTTATGTTAATTGCTAAAGGTATCTATGATGCCTAGTTTTATATCCAATTGAGGAAAATAATTTCATTATATCAGGCTTTAAGGAGACAAGCTTGTAAAGCAGTTTATTGTTTGATGAGGAAGGGGGCAGACTGCTGTGGGTGGACATATCCCTAAGCTGATAGTTCTGCTGAAAGTAGGCTGAGAAAGCCAGTAAGCAGCACCCCTCCATAGCCTGTCACTCTGCTAGCTCAAGTCTTCAGATCTCCATCTGTATGATCTCTTGTCCTAACTGCTTTTAATGATAAACCTTGGCTTGGAAGTGTGTGGGAAATAAAACCTGTTCTCACCAAGTTGCTTTTGGTCATGGCGTTTTCTCACATGAATAGAAACCTTAGCTATGACATCATCATATAACAGAAGTCAATGAAATTCTTGAGAAAATTCAGATTCTGGAAAACCAAGAGAGGCTCAGAGAATGGAGGAACATGGGCTTTTTTTTTTTTTCATTCATACTAAATGCTTCAACCAAGATAATGCTCTGCAAAGTGTAACTCCAACCTCTAGTTACTTATAGTATTTACAGACAGAAAAACAGTGTTAAATTCTTCTTTTACATGGCTAATTGCAGATTGTGTCTGTGTATCATGGCCACTGAGAGAAGATTCCATTGTGGGTAGACTACAGGATTGAAGATGGTAAGGTTTGAGCAGTTGCTGTAATGTCTATTTTAAGAAATAGCTTTCACAAGTGTTAACACTCCCAAGATAGGGAGTAGAGAGGGCAAGGTTTCAGCTGAAGCAAGCAAGAATTCAGCAGCAGAATTCAGTGCTTTATTTTAACTATATTAGAAGGAAATTTTTAACACATTTTATTTTTACATAATCATGTAGCTCTTGGTCAGGAATCATTAATCAAGTTCCCGCAGTGCACAGCAGCCATGTGACTATATTAAGTGCACATTAAAGGTAACAAGTGACATATATTTGCTTCTCTCCTTTAGATGAAAGATGAATTATGATGTCACTTGTGATAGTTCACAAAGAGCCTAAAAAAGATACCCAGGGGGTCCCCTTCCAATGGGCTTTCCTAGTTGTACCTGTATTTGTTGAACCGAACAAACCACAGCATTCTTCACTCGATCAGTTACTGAATGCAAGCTGGCCTGAAAAGGGATAGACTCTGGCATAAAGATGTTTGTTAGAACTGTAACAGTGATGGAAAGTACTGCCAACAATAATCTCGGTTTCTGAGGCTATAAACTGAAGAATGGTGGTGGCACTAACGATGAGTAAAATGACCACTGTTGATATACAAAGGCACCCTTACCCTACTGAGTAAACACCAGACTGTGGAAAGCGTGGAAAACTATAGCACAATGTTAGCATTCAGACACTTAATAGAAGCTAGAGGCAAACCTCCAAGACTGCACAGATGACTGAGAAATGAGCTCAGGAAATAAAGTAGGCCAAAATCCACGATCACAATGAGGAGGTTACCATAAATAAATAAATAAATAAATAAATAAATAAATAAATAAATTCAATGCATGTAAGATAATCAAACACAGGGAACTGTCATTTAAATCTACATGGCATCCCAGAAGTTATTACAAATAATCTTGACCATAAACACAGAATGCACTAAAAAGTGACCTTGTCCTTTTATAGGAACACAGGCTAAGAACAGTGGTAAGCGCTATGTCAAAAGCAATGCACAGTGGTCAAGAGAAGGACAGTGTAGCCCAATGTCTGTTGCTTGATATCTTGTAAACCCACCAATCCAAGCAAGTTGTTTAATCTTTTCCTCTATTAATTTTCTTGGTAAAATCGAGTTAAAATAGTGTTACTACATCTGTTTAGATTGTTGTATAACTAATTGTTGTGGAAGTATACTTCTAGGTATTTTCAGTAGGTAGGTTATTGATATCATCAAAATAAAATCACATGAGAAAATGTAGAAATACAAAATACAATTTAAAATAAATATAAAGAAAAGAAAATGAAGGCACTACAGCTCTAACTCATCATTAAGATCTAGGGCTTTGTTGTTGTTATTTGTTTTTATTGCCCTTCTTTTCATACTAAATGGCCCTTGAAACTATTAATTGAAGGGAAAGTAGGGAAAATAGGAAGAAAGGAGGGAAGGAAAGAAGGAATGAATGAAAGGGCAAGTAGAGTGATGCTTCCAACATTCATGATGGTATTTCTGTTGGTTTGACTTATACAAAATTTTGGACCATGTTAATGAGAGGAGTGGCAACCAGTGGATACTGAAGAATGTAGAGTTACTCTTCTTTGATGGTATGGGTCATAGGCCTTGGCAGTAGGTCAAGATTCACTAGTGTGACTTCATATGTGTATATATATATATATATATATATATATATATATATATATATATATATACATGTGTGTGTGTGTGTGTGTGTGTATGTGTGTGTGTGTGCTCTTCCCCACAGTTACCTGGCAACAACAGGGTAGCTCAGCCCACTATAAAAGGGGCTGCTTGCCCCCTCCTCTCTCTTGTCTCTCTTAAGCTCTTATTCTATTACTCTTACTTCTCGCTCTCTTTCTCCCCATCCCTTCTTCTCTGTCTCCATGTAGCCATGGCTGGCCTCTACTTCTCTACTCTCTCTCTCTCTCTCTCTCTCTCTCTCTCTCTCTCTCTTTCTTCTACAATAAAACCCTAAAACCATGGACTGCCTCCTTTCATCTTGATTCACCATGCTGTAGAGATAAAATAGGCCTTCCCATATATGTATATATATATATATATATATATATATATATATATATATATATATATATCAGTTATTAACAAACAACACAGAAAAAATATACAGTGGAAATGTAATTGGAAGATATATGGGGACGGTTCTTTGGGAGAGTGGCTTAGAAGAAAGTAATGATAGGAAATATATTTATCATAAATTGTATAAATGTATGGGAGTTTTTTAAAATAAAAAATATTGGGAGGACAGAGAGAGACAGTAAGGAGCGACAGAGAAAAAGTAAGGGAAGGTAGTCTCTCACAGAAATTTTTTTGTAAAACGTCACTGAAATTTAAATGAGAAAACATTAAAGTTGACACGTTCCATTTTAATTTAAGACTTCTACACATTAAACATTTAACAAAAAATGTGAATCCAACATTGCACCATAACTTTAAATTGGATGCATGGATTCTCATGGACTGCAGTTATAAACAGAAGGAAATGTTGTTCATGGCAGAATCTCATGAAAATCATATCTAAATTATATTTGTAGATGTACTCAGGCATTAACTGTTAAAAGCAATTAATTCTCATAAGCACCAAGTGAATTAAATTTTAGTTGTTTGTGGTGCTAAACTCATAGTCTCACCAATAACCACAGAGTCTCAAGGCTGAACTGAATTAGATAGTTTTAAAAAATACTGGAAAAGGGTTATCTAATTCTGGAAAAATTTCCAAGACTGTAATTGGTGATCACTGCTGTGCTTAAGAAATTGAGCATGCTCTGGTCTGAGAAGGGGTAAATACAGTAACAAGATTATCTAGCATTCAAATGGGTAAAACTTAAATCACAATCTAAAGTATGTTTAATATGTTGTGCTGAATGTGTGCTAATCCACCTCCAATAGAAGAAATCAGAAAAAAGTAACTGAGGCCAAATCAATACCGTTTTATTCAAATCCCAAAAGAGATGTAATTGTGCCTATCAGGTCTTGTCTCTACTCTCTCTTACCTACACACATTAAGGTTTTGTATATTCTGGTTTATTTTATTTTGTTTATTAAGTGTTGATTATCTTTATGTCCGTTGGTTACTACCTTACTGAAGAAAAATATAAAGGCAAGATCATTCCATAGACTTGAGTTCCCACCACATGTTGTTTTTTTCGTAGATGATAGGTAATCATGTAGTAGGGACTTCCCAGTCCCTACTATAGTTAAAAAACAAACAAACAAACAAACCAAAAAACTGGTATTGCATCTTCACTGAATACATACCTCAGAACTAATAGCCAGGCAACCTGGTATTCTATACTGTCAGATCCATTTTCTGGTTTTATCTTTGATATAACACTCTAAAATGGCAGTTCATCAGGATGGGACTTGGAATCTAGCAAGAACTTCAAAGAATTACCCACATCACATTCACAGTCAACGCAGAAAGAAATGAATGAATCCATATCTGATTCCCTGTTTATCCATTTGTTCCCTTTGACTATTTTACTCATATTATTCAGGTCTACAGTCTAGGGAATGGTGCTTCTCATTATGGGCTGATATCATGCACATCAATTAAGTCAAATAAGACCATTCCTTACAGACATGGCCACTGGCCAACCCAATATAGACAATTGTTCATTAAAATCAATTTTCATAGCTTAAGCATGTGTACTCCAATCCCATTATTTAGGAGGCAGATATAGGTAGATATTGGTGAGTTTGACGATAGCTTCATCTATATGAGGTACAGACCAGTGAAGGTTGTATATTGGGACACTGGGAAAAAATGCAGGAAGGGGGAAGCTTCCAAGAGGAGTTTACATTGTGTATAGTTCATTATAGTTGTTTATTATAACAAGCAACACAAAGTTTCTCTTGCTTTACCCTGCTGCATGAACTTTATGTATTGTAGCTGCCCACAGGTGGTCTTGTTCACAGTGACAGAACAGGTCTGAGCCAGCCTGCTCAAGGCTGGAGGGGGGATACAATTCCTCCCTACATATATAATAAAAATTATCTGTACTGGGGCATAAAATTTACTTATGCTCCATGGTCCTGCCTGGAAATTTTGGTGGATGGTGGCCATGCCTGGCTTGGGACTTTAGTCTTCTATGAACTTATTCTTATCCATCCTGGAGGCATTTGCAGTTTGGTTGTGTTTATATTGCGCAAACACAGTTCTATGGTTTTATTACGAATAAACCACAAGCTGTTGGCACATACCACTGTCTTAGATTGAATAATTCAGAGACACAGTGGCCTGCCATTGAATGCCAGCCCTCATAGCACACCTTTTCCCCACTCAGACCAAAGTCACAATATGTACTCAATGCATCTCACCATTTCCATGAATTCCTGCCACCAGTGCCTGCTGGAGAACCTGCAGGGTGGTAAATGACCTGCTTGAAAGACAAAGGCAAGAGCTGGAAAGCAACAGGATTATGGCTGTCAGTGGGGAAGTCCTGGTACTATATTCAGTTGCAAATTAGCAATGACCAAGCCCAAGCTCTGGCCTCCCATTGGGGGTGGGGGGTTGGGGGGAGGGGGAAGGTGGCTTTGGGAATCAGCAGAAAAGCTGTTACTTCTCATGTAAATTGACTATATTCCAAGTTAACTCTGCTGGCTAATAAAGATGTTTAGCTATCTTCATAATAGGAATCTCTAATATGGGAATTATTACTAGACCAGTCCATGATTGAGTTAGAATAACTGGTCACATTAAAGGAAAGAGAACACTCATTATAACTCCTCCTTTTGAATAATTTTTCTAAGTCAGTTTCCACAGTCCCTAAGGTTTTCTGTCCCATAAGGTTAAAAAGCTTGAAGCAAGGCAGTTTAGCTTGTCTAATCTGGGACAAAGGCAAGCAAAGGTGGGTCAAGAACATATCCCCAATATAGCTTTCTTGTCACCATTTTCAGGGCACTAGCCAAGCTCACAGGTCAGACTGTCACATGAATCATTCTGGCAGCTGGCGTGCTCCTGCAGCATTCTGTGGAGAAAAAAACAAGCATGTCCTCTTCCTATATTAATTATCTGTTCAAGATCATGCCATATGCCAATAAGTGGATCTTTTTCATCTCACCTAGGCATGAGTATGCCTAGTTTTAAGATACTATAAGGCATTCAGCAAGTTTTTTGAAATCCAAATTTTAAAAATTTTAAAATAAAAGTGTGATTTAAATAATGTGCACGGGGATATAATTTCTCCCCTTCTTTGTTTTTAAAGAAGATATAGTTTTTAAAGTTCCACAATACCTGGTCCTTGAGAATTATAAAAAAATCTCAGTAACATGGGTAACATTAAGTTGTTGACAAAACATCTCAAATACTTGACTGTAATAACCAGTTCCAGTATCTGCTTTAATCTGATTTGGAACACCAAGCATATAAAAAAATTAACATAGGTAATGACTAATTACACTTTTAGTTGCTTTTCTTGTAGAGTAGTTGCAACTAGAAAGCCTTAAAAGGTATCAGTAGGTCACATGTGTATATTTTATTTTATTTTTGTAATCATAAATATGAGTATCCATTTGCAATAATTGATTAAGTATAAATCCTCAAGAATTACCACCATTATGTGGAATAGGTAGAAACGGAAGACACTGAGAACACGTCTTTACAATTTGACATGCACGTTCTCTAAAAATACCAAAATATTATCTCAAGCCATTACTATTTTCATGATGTAAAAATCAGATTATATGGCTAATTATTCTTGGGTAAGGCCTGTAATCTGCCTGGGATATAAATCTAGCGTGGCATTGCCTTAAGAGGTCTTGTCCAGGCAATCTAGAGTGAGTTCTTAAGACAGTCTTTTAAAAGAACAGCATTTTTTCTTATGAGTTGTATATTCATAAACAACTGCAAATTTGAGAATTCATAGTATCTAAGAAATGTACAATTTTAACCAATTGTAAGCCCTGATATATATATATATATATATATATATATATATATATATATATATATATATTGACTATGAGTATACAAATTAAAGCTTGATTATTTAACATTTTGAAACACTGCTTTCTTAGTCAGGGTTTCTATTCCTGGACAAAATATCATGACCAAGAAGCAAGTTGGGGAGGAAAGGGTTTATTCAGCTTACATTTCCACATTGCTGTTCATCACTGAAAGAAGTCAGGACTGGAACTCAAGCAGGTCAGAGAGCAGGAGCTGATGCAGAGGCCATGGAGGGATGTTCTTTACTGGCTTGCTTCCCCTGGCTTGCTCAGCCTGCTCTCTTAAAGAACCAAGACTACCAGCCCAGAGATGGTCCCACCCACACGGGACCTTTCCCACTTGATCACTAATTGAGAAAATGCCTGACAGTTGTATCTCATGGAGGCATTTCCTCAACTGAAGCTCCTTTCTCTGTGATAACTCCAGCTGTGTCAAGTTGACACAAAACTAGCCAATACAACTGCCTACAGCACACAATTTAATTATTTGTGCTGAAGCAGGAGGAAACCCTAAAGAATAAACATGTGATCCAGTCACATATACTTTTTTCCCATAGAAGGGTTGTTTTTAAATACAGTAGATGGGATGCATGCATGTACAAATCTACAGAAACTACAAAAGCATGCATAGAAGCAATCTTTAACAACTTATCTTTAGGATAATGATTATCGATTTTACCTAAAAAGTTTGCTATGCAATAGGCCAAATATCAATTTTCTGAAATAACAAATTTAATTGCTTTTTGGAACAAGGAACAGATGCTTTGTCAGGTTTTTAAGACACATTTTTGTTGTTGTTGTTGTTTTTCTAAAATACTTTCATGAATTTACCTCACAATTCTGTATTAGCCCCACAGCAGCCTTATAATAGGATGTTGAAACTCTACTTGGAGATGAAGAAAGATGATTTTACATTAATATTTCTTTTGCCAAAGAATTGCTGTGTGCACATTGAGCAACAATAACTAAAATAAGCAGCTAATATTTGATTACCATTGGTTACAATTGATAACAATTAATTATAAAATCCTCCTCTATTTTCTGCAAAGCCTTTTGTTTTTCACCAGTTGATTTGTATGTCTCTTGATAACTTCCAACAAAGGATTAAGTCACCTTAAGACCTTAAGGTGAGCTCTTAGCCAATTAACATCTCCTGGAAGCTTTTGAAAATAAGTTGAAGTAAACAAATCATTTTTTCTTTCTTTAATGTTCTGTACCACAATTTTCTAGGATAACTAAGACTGTAAATATTAAAAAGATATTGCCTCTGAATCTTTTCTGGAGCAACACTTTAAAGCTCATTGTGTGAGAGCACAGATTTGAAGTAAACTACCATTTACAAGCATTTACTAATAAAATACTTTCCATTTCAGAAACAATATACACTGAAAGATTCAAAATCTTACCTTCTTGTATTTAAGAAGAGACAATAAAAATTTTTCTTAAACAATGTAAAGCTATTAGCCATACCTAGAGGCAAAACCTTCTAATGGTCACAAGCTCACTAGAAGCGAGCCCCTTTATCAGGATGCAAAGGAGAAAACAAACTTTCAAATCTATAATAATTTTATATGGAGTAAGCAAGCCAGACTGTAATGCCTTTATAAGTCCTATAGCCTCATTGACTTTTCATAAATCTTAAATTTAAACTCTATTTAGAACAACACCTGGATAGATCTTCAACAATGTTGCTTTGCTTAAAAAAAAAAAATTCCCTGAAGACAGGGAGAGGCAAGGTCCCAAGAACTTTCCTAGGCACGGTTTGCAAAACAAAAGAAACACCACACAATCCCAGCTGAAGCTGCTTTGAGCTCTGCATTAACTCAAATTTAAGTATTTCTTAATCTGAGCATACTGCCTGAGTCCTGGCCCAAATATTATCTGTCCTGTAGTGAGGAACAATTGGACTATTTCTCCAATATTGGACGGTCTTTCTTAAGATGACTTATACTTAAAACATTTAGTACTGTGAAAAAATTGCTTGTGCTGTAGTCCCGCAAGGCAGCAAACATTGCCAAACTGATTGTATGAGAGTCCAATTTCTGCACAAAGGCAAATATGTCTAGATAAGTCTGTCTTTGCTTTGTATGGCCGGATGGCCACAATGAGCTGCATTAGTGCTTTCATAAGATGATTACTCTTGTAATCATCCTAATTACAATATATGGGTGAGTTAACTGCAAACTGTAGTCAATGGGACATTGGTAATTTTAACCATAATTTTTAAGTTTCTTTTGCAACATTTTATATATATATATATATATATATATATATATATATATATATATATAAATATATATATATCTTTTGCAACGTTTTATATATATATATAAGATATATATATATCTCTTTTAGTAAGCAAAACCCAATTTTAAACAATTTATTATCTTTAAAAATCAATACCAGAAACATCACTTTTATGTTATAAAGTTTGACTGCCAATTCATACATATGAATGCATGACAGTACAAATTTTAATGCTTCATTAAAGAGATTGTTTTAAATTTTATCTCTTATAAGTCTACTTTCTAGGATAAGAATTACATAAACTATTATCCCAATTTAGAAGTATCATTAGAGGCCTAGTTTCCTGGCCTTGTTTATGCCACATGTTGTTGTTTAAAACGACTCCAGCCCCGAGTTAACAAGTTTTAAGCTAACTTTCTGTTACCAATGTTACACCTTTTTAATCATACCCAGTAACTTATAAGCCAATATTCTATGAACAAGACATGGAGAGCATATTTATATCTTTAAGACCAGTAAAAAACCAAATGAAGTGGCTACACAAATCTTATAAATTTAGACCGATCAAAGAATTTTACTTTTTCTTGCTGTAATTTCAAGATAGAAAGCACTTTGTCATTTGCTGAACCCAATAATTACAATTGCAGAGAATTTTCTAAGAAAAAACAACTTTCAGCTTATTTGCCTTAGAACTAAGAAGCTGCAGACTCCTTTAAAAAAAAAAAAAAGTTTTTCAGCAGGCACTATCCTGCTGTGTGTTACTACTCCTGGCTAAGGTGTGGGGCAACCTTTTATCAGCCTCCACTGTGTAAACTGAGACTGAATCAAGAGATGGATAGCCAGGAGATTAAAGTTTTAACCATTTTTTTTAACATGAAACATAGAGCAACAGTCATTCAAACAATGAAACAAAAACAGACATGAATTGACACATGGACATATTGGTGCACCAAACACAGATAATACAAAGAGAGTAGAGAACTTGATGTAACCAGAACTAAGGGTGTCTCCATTAGGGGCCAGAAAGAAGACAGGACATCTGCAGATTTCCCTCTGTCCCTGGGAGCGTTCTGAAATCCATTTTCCTTCTCTCTCTCTCTCTCTCTCTCTCTCTCTCTCTCTCTCTCTCTCTCATGTCATTTGTATATCTCCCTATTTTATTTTTATTTTACTCTTTTTATTTTATTTTATTATTTTAAGCCCTACTCCTCTCGCCTGATGTAGTTCTTGACTACGGACAAATGCCTGTTTAGAATTTTTCACTCCCATTTTCCACTGTCAACCCCTAGCTGATACCAGCGCTAGGCTGACACTGACTCAGTCTAGCCTGTATCCTTTTGCACCTACAGCAACAATTTCGAAAAGATGAAGTTTAAAGCCAGTGCTAGCATAAATACAAAATGTTGCAAACTGTGCGGAATACATGGTCTTAATCTTCTCTTAGAGCTCTACCAAGACAGTGTTCTCTCAGACGGTCCTTCTGTATTCAGGTCCCTGTTCAGATGACACCTGTAGCCGCCTGCAGCTACATGAACTGAGTTCCTGAGTGGGAGGCTGGAGCTGTACGGGAGGAAAACAGCTGGAGAAATAACGAGACCAAGACAAATTCTGATCAAGGCCCAAGAGTTTACTTAAGAATCTGAGCTTATAAAGGGGGAAGGCCCATCCCCCACCACGCCAGGTTCTTGATGCTTTGTTGCCAGTCTGTCAGTACACGGTCTGGGCTGTCATCACTTGGTCAGGATTATCTCAGGAAGACATGTTCAGCCTCTCAGCGGGTAGTGGCATCTTGGAGAAGAGCACAGAGGTGTCAGAACATTAGCCCAATCTAGGTCTGTCCTTCACAGTGGCAGAACAGGTCTGAGCCAGCCTGCTCAAGGCTAGGGGAGGTTACAACGTATGTTGTTTTCACTAGTAACTAATATCAGTTGACAGACATTATGTTTGACTTGGGTTTCACAGGACAACTCCTACAGAATATCATATATTCCAGCTTTTCATGAATCACTTACAATGCTTTCTTGATCTCAGACCCTCTGAAACATCTAAGGTTCTATCCCTGGAATAAATGTTATGACAGACACTATTCTCTATTAAAAAAAAACAAAAAACAAAAAACAAAAACAAAACAAAATAAAAGCAATTTTCCTCATAATGAGTAAGGATTTAAACTGTGAAGTTTATTGTGCCTAGTTCTTTCATTTCAAACTGATGCTCAGTTTTAGTTTTCATAGAAATAGTCTGTCTGACACTGAAATCTTTCAGATACTATAAGAACTATGACTGACAAGGCTTGTGGATGCGTCTGTACTTCTGTGTGTGCATCAGTATCTAATAGAGTTAACTATCTTTTTGTACTCTTAATAGGAATAGCATCATTGATGTGGTTAAATTACAGTTTCAGCACTGCTGTAAGCCCTTACAAGTTGCATGCCATTTAAAATCTCCTGGATTCAAAACAGAGATTATAATTAGCAGCATATTTTGGGTAATAGTAATGATAATACCATAGTCACAAACATCCCACAAGAATGTGGGTAGCTTGATTGGAGCCATTCATTGCCTGGCTTCATCTACACCCTGCAGAGCAATTTAGCTCCTTAAATAACCAACCCCTACTGCTAGAAGCAACCATGTGCTGTGCAAAGTAAATTAATATATGTCATTTGCTTATATCAACAATTTCTTAATTTGCCTCATCATAAGAATTTTAATAAATCTTAATTGAGATGTTCATATTAAGAGAGGATTTGATCCACCTTCAGATGAGAATATTCACTTAGGTTTCATAAATGGCATATGCATCAGCATTATGAAGTAGAAGTGCTAATTGGATTTTTATAAAAGCTGGTTTTTAATCCTTTTAAAGAAGGAGAAAAACCCTTCAATCAGGACCTAATTTATAGGAGCTTCCTGTTGAATCCAGTCAGTAAGCAATTTACTTCCTCAGCCCAGTCATCCAAATTTCCGGTCCCTTTTGTAACTTGTTAGGTGTAGGAAAATGTGATAGATTTTAAAAAATATATATTTATTTTTATGTTATGTGTCTGAATGTATGTATGTATGATACACTGCATGTTTTCCTGGTGCTTTTTAGCTGACAGTTCCTGGCCAGAATCCATAAATTGCTGTTAAATCTAGGCAATAAATTGAAGAGGTACTCCTGTCACATGCATTGTCAAAAGCAAAGAAAGATGAATGCATGAATATATGTTTGCTTTATATATATGTGTGTGTGTATTTCATATATAAATATCACATGTTTGTCTGGTGCTCTGAAGGCTAAGTTAGGGTATCAGATCTCCTTAAATTAGAGTTACAGAAAGATGATTGTGAGCCACCACATTGATGTTTGTTATCAAACACAGGTTCTCTGCTAGAGGACCATCCCATCAGCCTCATGTCCCATGTATTTTTTCTTATTTTGCTTTGAATCCTGAATTTGAATATACTATTCTGAGATTCCCAACTAAGAATATTTTAATTAATTAGTCAGTGTATGAGTGTTTTCTTACCCCTGTGTCTGTGAACCATATGAAAGCTGGTTGTCTAAGGACATCCGAAGAAGGCATTGTATACCCGGAACTGAAATTATTGTAAGCCATCATGTGAGTGCTGGGACTCAATCCTGTGTTTTCTTTTGCCAACTACAGATTTGCATAAAGAGTTTTCACAGGATGAGAAACTTCATTTTTACCCCTTATTTGTTTCCAATTCATTAAACAAGAATTGTATTTGTGGTATTATCTTCTCATATTTAAACATGTAAAGGAGGATATGGGAAATGAAGGCCTATGAGAGTAAGTAGGCAGAAATCGGACATGACTTGAACAGGATCCGGACGACTCATACAAAACAATACCATTTGGATTTGTAGTTGCCTGTAGTAGCACTAATTGCATCACACACTTCTTAGATACCAAAACAAAGGAAGGCTACCAAGGACAGGTCATCTTCTTTTAATGTAATATCTGCATTTCAAATGTGGAAAAAAACTTAGTCCCAGAAACTCAACTCCTGTAATGTCTTCAGTATTTTTACTTCTTGATATCTTTGCAATTAGATGGCACATTCCTGCTCCTATATAACCAATTGGTCACACTTTATTAAGTAGTTAAGCATAAAACTTCTACTTTTAATTTACAAACATGAAATGTACATATGTCTGCAAAAGGGAAATGGCCACACTTAATTTTCATTACTTGATCTGATAACAGTTTTCCATATGAAGATTATAATTGTGATCATTACAGGGCTACTAGCTAAGGCAAACCCCTTCATAGTTGTATTAAAGTCCATGGCTTAATTAAAGGATAATGTCTGGACATAATAGATGAAATAATGATCAAGTTAAAAGTAAAATACATTGCCCTCCAAGGCATTATCATCAGGATCTGGGCTGCTTTGCATATAAGTTGTGTAAAGTACAGTTAATTAACACATGAAAGCATTGATATAAAAATAAATCAGTATCCAACAACATATAAACTCTTTAAGAAGTTCAGATAATTATAAGTAAACTGCTAACACTGTCAATGTTGCATTTTTAACACAAATTTCCCATTTTTGTCTCACCTGGGGGTGATTCATTACACACATTATTTCAAGCCAAAATGAATTTACATTTGGAGAACAGAAGGGATAAAGAAAGCAAGGTTGAGTGGAGTTAAAGCATTTGTTGCATGCTGAAAAATTATGTAGTCCAGTAAATTTCCCAGATGAAATATAAACAATGCTTCTTCAGAAGATATTGAAAAATCATCAGGAAGCCTAATGTCTAATAAGGAAAATATTTTATAATATGAGTTTGTGAAGCAAATATCCCAAAATTGCAATGTACAAGTCATTAAGTTTTAGCAGAATGCCAGGATATCTGCTCATTCCACTATATATATGATGCTCATACTACATCAAGTCAGAATGGGAATAAAATGCTCTAGAGTATACACTGTGATAAAATTCATTTGCCTATTTCTTTATGATATTATTAAAGTTAAGCATATCTGAATATTTTCTCTCCTTTTGAAACTATTTGTATGCATATTCTACTGATGACAATGTTAAATGCAAATGCTACAAGCCATACTTTGAACTTAAATAATGATTTTGTTAAAAGAAAATTTGATAACAATTAGTGATAACTTCCTTCATTAGACATCAAGTAATGTATTCTTACTGAAAAGTACAAATCATTATTTACACAACTTTTTTTTTTAATCTCTTAGGAACTGGTAGAAAGGCATAGTTGTCCTTTTAGTAGAAAAAATCATCAAAATTTCATGAAATTTGTAAATAAATGATGAGATATTGAGTTTATTTTGGCTGTATGAAAACTAGCAACAAAGTTAAATCATGATAGAAATTTAATCTAAGACAATATTCTGTGAAAGTATACAAAAAAACCAAGAAAAAGTAAATAAGCAAAACTAAGTTTATTTTTAATAGGATGTAGAGAACAACACAGTTATCTGTTGACAAGTCAATTTTGTTTACAGGGGGGAGGGAATTTACAATTATTTTTTATTCTAATTTTTTGGTATATATATACATATATATCCAATTACAACCTGTTGACTCCTTAAAATTTTGTGGCAGATATATGCTTTCATCATGTGACCATTTCTGTTTCTAGAAAATTCACTACTCAGTGCTAGTGAAAGTATAGTTACTAGAGGAGAATCTACTACCATTAATTTACTAAACAGCATATTCCCTAACAGCACTCTATAAACATTTGTTCTTATACTCATGGACATGTACAATCTTTACCCCTCATCAAGGAAACTTGCCTTTACAATACTTGGAGACCACCACAGAAAAGCAATAAATGTGCATAGTTGTGGTTTTACAGGGGAAGAAAATGCAAAGGTTTCCTCTTCTTGTATTCTTGCTGAAGCCATTTTAAAATTAATTAGAATTTGATTTCCTTAATGGAGAATCCTATAGATAATGACCAAACTCTACTTTAGGAACCAAGCCAGGATTTTGTGTCTGCCTTCAAAAACCTTGGTGCTCTGGACATTTGGTGCTAGACTTCAAACTCAATTACCTGAATGGGGTCCCAGCTATCTGATAAAGCTTTTAAGGTGATGATAAACTGTTTAAGTAGTCACCATATATATATATATATATATATATATATATATATATATATATATACACACATACATACATACATACATACATACATACATACATACACATACTACTAAAAACACTTTTTCTAAAAAATCTGGAACATCTCTCCTTATTCTTGAAGGATGCTAATAAAAATGCTAACATAATCTTAATAGTCAGAAATGCTGATAATGCATTGTTTCCAGCAATCACATCGTGGCTCACAACCATTTATAATCTGATGCCCTCTTCTGGCACGCAGGTATATATTCAGATAGAGGACGCTTATATGTAAAATAAATAAATAAATCTTTAAAAAATAAATGCTGAGATTGAAATCTATGAAAACAAAAACAAACAAAAACCTTACAACAACAACAACAACAACAACAAAACCCCTCAAATTTGCCTTCTACACAAATATCATTTGACTAACATACGTTAACCATTCTATTGTCTTAGCTTGTAAGAGTGTATCTTCTGGCATATCATGGCAGTTGCCCTCTAGAAACATCAGCAGCTATGTTATTTAAAGGACATCTGGATTAGTTTGGACTCCTTGACTTTCTGCTACATATTGAGGAGGAGCTCAGGAGACCACATACCTCCACAAACATTTACAGTGCTAAGAGTTACTAGGGACGAGGTCTCAGGAAGCTCTATCTTCCCCAAGATTTATATGCTTGCATCTTCCCAGAAAAATTTCACACGACACAGACACTCATGGCTCTAACCATGTAGCAGAGGATGGCCTAGTGGGTCATGAATGGGAGGAGAGGCCCTTGGTCCTATGAAGGCTCTATGCCCCAGTGTAGGGGAATGCCTGGGCCAGAAAGCGGGAGTGGGTGGATTGGGGATCAGGGAGAGGGGAAAGATAATAGGGAATTTTCAGAGGAAAAATTAGGAACGGGGATTACATTTGAAATGTAAATAAACAAAATATCTAATTAAAAAAAAAGAAATCTGTAACATGTGGGAACTAAATCCAGTATTTGTAAATACTTTAATATTTCATCACAAAATTATGAAAAAAACTGTGTGTGTGTGGGTGTGCATGAGAAAGAGAGAGAGAGAAAGACAGAGGCAGAGAGAAAGAGAGAGAGAGAGTGAGAGAGTTTTGTTATTATAGCTGCATGTAGGTGTGCATATGTGTGCACATAGAGGTCAGAAGTCAGTGTCAGGTATCTTTCCAGAACTGTTCTCCACCTTTTTTTTCTTTCTTCTTCTTTAATGCAGTCTGTCACTGAATATAGAGTTCACCATTTGGTTAAGCTGGATCACCAACAGGCTTCAGAGATCTGTCTCGTCTCTTCCAACACTGCAACTGTTGGTATAAACACCATTGCATCTTTCTTTAAGAAGTTCAGGTAATCTCTAGATGGTCCATCCTTTCATCCTAGCTCCAAACTTTGTCTCTGTGACTTCTTCCATGGATGTTTTCTTCCCTATTCTAAGGAGAAATGAAGTAGCCACACTTTGGTCTTCATTATTCTTGATTTTCTTGTGTTTTGCAAATTGTATCTTGGGTATTCTAAGTTTCTGGGCTAATATCCACTTATCAGTGAGTGCATGTCAAGTGACTTCTTTTGTGATTGGGTTACCTCACTAAGGATAATATTCTCCAGATACATCCATTTGCCCAAGAATTTCATAAATGCATTGTTTTTAATAGCTAAGTAGTACTCCATTGTATAAATGTACCACATTTTCTGTATCCATTCCTCTGTTGAGGGACATCTGGGTTCTTTCCAGCTTCTCCGGGGATCCATCCCATAATCAGCCACCAAACCCAGACACTATTGCATATGCCAGCAAGATTTTGCTGAAAGGACCCTGATATAGCTGTCTCGAGTGAGGCTATGCCAGTGCCTGGCAAATACAGAAGTGGATGCTCACAGTCATCTATAGAATGGAACACAAGACCCCCAATGGAGGAGCTAGTGAAAGTACCCAAGGACCTGAAGGGGTCTGCAACCCTATAGGTTGAACAACAATATGAACTAACCAGTACCCCCAGAGCTCATGTCTCTAGCTGCATATGTAGCAGAAGATGGCCTAGTGGGTCATCATTGGGAAGAAAGGCCCCTTGGTCTTGCAAACTTTATATGCCCCAGTACAGAGAAATGCCAGAGCCAAGAACTGGGAGTAGGTGGGTAGGGGAGCAGGGCGGGGGGGTGGGGGTGGGTATTGGGAACTTTCGGGATAGCATTTGAAATGTAAATAAAGAAAATATCTAATAAAAAAAAAGAAGTTCAGGTAACTATAGATAAACTGCCAACACTGTCAACCTTGCATTTTTTACTCAATTTTTCCATTTTTTCCTCAACCCATAGAAGCTACAAAAATTAAAAGAGGAGATGCACTGCAAGCTGTCTACAACAATGTTCCAGCCATACCCTGTATCAGGTAGGCTCTGAGGGATGCTTGGAGAACCTGGTGGCTAAATCTTCATTGAGTATTAAATAGGAAATGCAAACATCTGTCACAAGATTTGAGACTTAACACAGTTGAGATGTCAGTCTTATCAACTATCACTGACTGTTTCCAGAACAATACCTTTGTATGAACTAGCATATTTTAGTAATAACTGAAATCTTTATGTATTAAATAATACCAACACCAAATCAAAAATCTCAGAATTGCTTTCCAGCATATTTCCATTAAAAATACATGGATTCACCTTGCTGTGCTACATTACGCTGACTATGGACAAAAGTAGAGAAAGATGAAGACAAACTTCCAGAAAAAACAAAATGGGAAATTTTATGTGAGAGAAAAAATGATGACATTATAGTGTAGGTGTTCATTTTCTGCTTAGCTGAATGATAATCAGGAGATTAACATGAAAAGCAGACTGACCATAATGCTAAAATTTACTTTTAAAGCAACAAAAACATGAATGATTGTTCAACCTTGAAATGTATATACACAAGCATTATATAGAGTGACGAGAGTCAGTTTTCTCTTTAGAAATACATGTATGTATATACACATATATGTGTATTTTTGTATGTGTATCTATATGTGTATATGTATGTGATGTATATGTATATTGTGTATGTATATATCTAAGTGTATGTATATCAATATTTCTACATGGAATACAATGAAATTTGTAATAAAAGAGGTCATGGAATTTAAGAAGGGACAGAATACTCAAATTGAAAGATTTAGAGGAAGGAAATGAAAGGGATAATTGTTATAATGATATTAATATCAACAATAATTTAAAATCATGCTGAAAACAAAATATTAATAATACATACACACAAACACATGAGGAAACAGTGGAAATATATTAATTCTGTGGTATTCTATACAACTTTAGCCAGTTATCAATACATTATCATCGATGAGAAATGAAGTAGTAATATATTAATTCCCATAAAATTACCCTTATTCTTCAGGTTACCTTCCTACCACTTAAACTTCTGCTTTTCTGTACTATTAATGAGCCCACATTTCTTTCTGTAGAATGGCAATATTAACTATATCTGTGTTTCTTTCAAATACTTAGTACTTGAATCATAAACACCGGTACTGCCTTGAGTTTCTCTGATCCTTAGTTTGGAATTGAGGAAACAAAGTATTATGGACTGCTTTCTTTTCATGTTAACATTTACATGGGTTGTGATTTTTTTCTTTCTTGGCTGGTTTTTGAAATGTTAATGACCCAGTGTCCACTGTCTCCATGCTCACTTAGCCTCCCAGTCCCATTGTTGGTTTGAATGTCATTTGTTGTGTTGGTAACAAATTGAGAGTGGCAAGAATTCTACAATTTCCATCCTAAGGACTGTTTAGGTGCACACCACATAAACCAGGGTGAGCTTTTCTTGTGAGCCATACTATTGAGTCATCATGGCAGTCATTGCAAGAGTACAAAGGGACAGAAATTAAGACTGTGAATACACGACAGGGAAGAAAATAGTGACCAGTCTACCAAGTATTTAACTGAAAGGGTTTGAAATCATGAACCGAAAAATTACAAGCCAGACCAAGAGAAAAAAATGACTTGGTTTTTGAGGCTAAAACTTAGCCAAGTAGAATCTTTTAAACAATATGTAGACTGTTTCAGCTTGCTTGTTTCACTTATTGAAATACACCCTGAAATATTAGGAGTGGTGCGGGCACCATGCTGAGTTTGCATCAAGAAACATAGGGCAATGTAATTTTCCATGTCATTAGTCATATGAATTTGTTCAAACTGATCTTCATTCTATCTAAGACAGAATTAGTATCTTAAATAACTGCTGTTTTATTCACTGATAATTTAATTTAATATTTTTACTGTGTGAATAATGACCATGGAAACAGTTATCTCATCAGTTGCATGGGGGGAACAATGAAGATTTACCTTGGTTTGGGAATTATACTTCAGTCAAAATTTGTGAAGCTTCTCAATTTTAAAATCAGGACTTAGTGTGCAGGACATTTTCAATAAAATTTCAATGGGCTTCTGAAGTATTTATTTGAGAAAAGAATAAGATCAGGAATTTTGGCTCTTTCAGGGATAGGAGAGATGGGGAGAGGGACTTGGAGGAATGGAGGGAGGGGATGTAATGTATGATAGAAAAATAAAACTTTAATTTTATATATGTATCTGGATAAATATATATATATATATATATATATATATATATATATATATATGTGTGTGTATATATATATATATATATAACAGCATATTACTTGTTGCTGATTTTAATGTTAATGCATAAATGACTTTGATACAAATACATTACCTTTATAGTTTTAAAAATATAAATTTAAGTAAAATACTTATAAAATTTTCATCACAATAATTGAGTAGAAAACACAATATTTCATTTTTTCCTGAATCCTTTGTGAAGATTTGTCAGGGAAAAATACATAGGTTTGTTACACAAGCTTACTGTAATATTATTAGTGACATTTAAAAATACCATGATGTTTCTTATTTGTGTCATTCATGAATGTTCTTAAACATATTAGGTTTGAGTATAAAAATCACAGTTATATGAATAATTTATGAGAATATCTTTATATCTGACATTCACTATATAGAAATATAATTATAATTCTTTTGTATATAATATTTTTAAAGCATGGGCTATTTTTGATTGTCAAAATGAAACAAAATATTTTATTTTCAAATATTGTAATTAAATATACATGAAATTGTTCTTGTAAATTAACCAATTAAAATTCAGTGCAATCAAAAAGGTAAAGAAAGTATTACATTGAAACAGCACTTGGTGATCAAGCTTCAAAATGAGTTATGGAAGTGGAATATAAAATGGAGATCAATTTAAGTCCACCTCTGGGCTTGTACACGGTCCTTCCAGGTGGCAGTGCATGACCTTTTGCCCTATCAGTGTTGCTGAAGAATAATTTACAGTTACCTCTGCTATGATCAATATTGTGTAATGATCCTTTCATTTCCTAGGATATAGTGTTACTTGAAAGGTCAGAAGCTGTGCGGTTAGCTCTATGTCAACTTGACATAAGCTAGAATTGTTCTTCAAGGGGAATCCTCAAATATCAAAATGCCCCTACTGCATTGGCCTACAGGCTAGCCTGTGGTTCCTTTTCCTGCTTGACGATGACTACATGAGGGCAAAGGTCACTGTGGGCAGTGCTCATATTTGGCTGGTAGTCCTGGGTGTTCTAAGAAAGACAGCTAAGCTAGCCATTAGGAATATCCTACATATTCAATGGCCTAATCATCAGTTTCTCCCTCCAAGCTCTCACTCTGTTTTGAGCTCCTATACAAACTTCCATCGGTGGTGAACTGTTACCTGGAAGTTTAAGAGAAATGAGACTTTCTTCCTCAGGTCCCTTTTGGTCATCATCTAATATCACAGTAATAAAAACTCTAACAAAGTCAAAGGGTTTTTTGTTTAAGGTCATTTATTGATGTCGCTGTGAATGTCAGCATTTATTGAATTGTAGTTTATGTTGGTCTCATTTGATGAGCCCAGATTGCATAGAAGAGTGCTTAATGTTTTTCTTTTTACTGGATATTTTCTTTATTTGCATTTCAAATGTTATCCCCTTTTCCAGTCTCTCCTCTGGAAACCCCTTATGCCATGCCCCTGTCCCCTATCTCTAGGAGGTTGCTTCTCCACTCATCCACCCATTCCTGCCTTTCAGCCCTGGCATTCCCCGACACTGGGGCATCGAACCCCCCTCAGGTCCAAAGACCATTCATCCCATTGATGCCCAATAAGGCCACCCTCTGCCATGTATGAGGCTGGACCCAGAAGTCAATGGACCTCAGTTATGAAGATGAAAAAAATCTATTTGCTTTACTTATTCTAATTCTGTCATGCTCTTACTTTGGTTTTGTTGGTAGATAATGACATAAAATATATCTGATCATAAAAGTGTGAAATGTAATGGGACGCTTCATGGCTGTCACTTAAAATGCCAATTCAAACTGTATAGAAGTTTATTAAGTTCTATAGATGTTGGGTGAAGCTGATCTTATTGACTGATATTATTACTTATTTGCAATTTATTTTTAAATGAATTTAAAAATTTTTAAAAGTTGTCAGTTATAAGGATAGTTGTTTTAAATTAAAATATGATTTTTATATTTTAAAAATATATATGTATATTTTATATTTTCCCTGTGTATTTCTGCCTCTAATCTGTACCATCTATCCCTTTATTCTCTCACAAGTATATGGCCTTTTAAATTTTTAAATTATTTGTGTGTGTGTACACAATTTAAGCTTACACACACACATACACACAACCTTCTGAATCCAAACAATATTGCTTGTATAAACATGGTTTTGGGGATGACATGCTGGTAATACATAACCAATTTAGGTGATCCTTCCCATTGAAAAATATTTTTCACTCCTGTTTTTTCATATTCTTATTGCATGTAGTTCCTTTTGTAGGGTTGGAGAAAGCGATATTTCACCTTCCATGTTAGCACATCTATTGTTGTCCTTGTTTAGGACTTGAATAGGCATGTTTCTTTGCAACAGATGGAAGCCATTGCAGAAATTCACAACGGATTAGATGTAGAAGTGTGTACATGGTACTCAGCCATAACTGATAACATCTGCAACACTCTCCCACAGCTAGGGCACAGCTAACATATTGGAAGATGTAGTGGAAAGATTATAAGAGCCAGAGGAACGGAAAGTCTGTCAAGAGATTTTTAAAAATATTTTGGCCAAAGATAGAATATTTAATAATAGGCAAAATAAGGGCAACTATTCATAGGAATAAGAAGGTCTTGTATTTTCGTTTCTTTTTAAAAATGCTAAAAATGTAAATGCATTTAAACCTTAAGCTGTACAAATGATTATGCTTTGTGGTGAATAGAAATATACATTATATAGTGTAATATATGGTTAAGCAATCTATCCTCAAATATTTATCATTTCTTTTCTTTTTTTCTTTTTTTCTTTTTTCTTTTTTTTTTTTTTTTTTTTTTTTTTTTGAGACAGGGTTTCTCTGTGCAGTCCTGGCTGTCCTGGAACTCATGCTGTAGACTAGGCTGGCCTTGAACTCAGAAAGCCACCTTCCTCTGCCTACCACGTGCTGGGATTACAGGCATGTGCCACCACTGCCCAAACTTATCATTTCTTTATGTTTGCAAAATTTCCAGGGAAATCCTATCTTTTCAACAAAGGATATGTTACTGTTGTCTAAAGCAATAACCACGTGGAAATGCACAACAAAATTTATTCCTCCTACACTGCTGATACTCACCATTTCATCAATAATTCTCTTTCCCTTTCTCTCCCTGGTCTCTGAAAATCACCATTTTACTTTCAGTGTCTATGACATCAATGATTTTTGTTTCCACATGTGAGAAAAACTATACTGAACTTGTCCTCCCGTGCCTCCTGTACTCAGTTTAACCTGGTAATTTGATGTCTGTTTCCATACATGCTGCTGCAACTAACAATTTCATCCTTTACTTGTTTTTTTTATTATCTGGTAGAGAACCATTTATTACTTCATCACTTAGTAAAGACTTGGGTTGTTTGTGCTTCTGCTCCTTAGTGAATAGTTCTGAAGTAAAAATAGCCCTGAAGAATTCTCTCTGACTTGTCGTTTTAGTGTCCTTTGAATATATACTCTTTGGTGAGTTCTTAGGCTCGAATCTCAAACAATGTTGCATAGGCTCATGTGCAAAATATAGTAGTGCTATTTCTGGAAGATCTAACAATTTTAGATATCGGAAAGGGGGTTGCCTTTTAAGTATGTACCAACTCCATAATTCTCTCTAACAATTTTAGCTTTTATCTTTAAAAAGTGGAGAAACCTCCCAGTGACAATAGTCCACTGCCAAGCTGTCTGTCCAAGATCAGAGGCCCAACTCGCCACAATGACTTGACCTTCTGCAGCTACAAGCCAAAATAAACCATTCTTCCTTAAGGTTCTTAATGTCAAATGATATGGACACCGATTAAAAGCTACCAATGCAGACAATGGGAATGCTAGATTCTGTGTCAGTTTTACTTTTAATTTTTAGAAAACTTCCATATTTTCCCCATAATATTTGTACTTGTTGATATTTTCCTCAATTTCTTGAAGAAAAAAATCCTTTGTTCTTTATTCACAAGGCTTTATTTGCAGTGTTGTCATCTTGCTTATTGCATTGTCTGTTTTTTTTTATGCTTTTGCCAATAACCATACCATTTAAAATAATGTAATGTTTCTTTGTGATTTAGGTTTACATTCTGCCATGATTAATAATGTTGAACTCCCTATTAATATATTTGCTGACCATATCTGTGACTTTCATTTTATATTTAGTTTGATGATTGCTGAATTTCAGAGGTACCTGATGAACACCAAACCCGGAATCCTTTGTAGGTATATGCATTTAAGCACGAAGTTATATCACTAGTTTGTTTCCATATGTTTAAATGAAGTAATTGTTTTATATCTTATTTTATTTTATTATTATTATTTGGAGGATAATGTAAATCTAAAAAAAATCAATCTTGAGTCAAACATATAGTTTGGAAATACTTTCTTCCATTTAAAGGCTTTTATGTTCACTATAATGTTGAATATGAGTTTTCTTGTTGAGAAGCTTAGATTGAAAGAGAAACAGAGAGATGTAACTCTTATAAACTACTGACTTCCAGCTGGGGTTATGGGGGAAAATCCCATTCATGGTTGGGGACCCTGAGATGATCAATCAAGAAGAGAGTCTCTAGAGTAGGGAAGATTCCAAGGAGCTGCCTATAAATAGTCAACCTACAATTTCAAAGATGTCCACCTCTACAGTGACTTCCCATCCCCTTGACTGGAGTTGTTTGTCTGTTCTAAGAGTTTGTAACTATTCTGTGTTCTTTCAATGGATGGCATGTATTTGTTTTCTTTTGGTTTGGTTTGGTTTTTTGTTTCTGTTTTTAGTTTTATTTTCCAGTTTCATGTCAATCTATAACTGTTGCTGTTTCACTCTTTAAACTGCTTTTGAAAAGACACAGAAAGCCTGCCTCTGCAGCTTTCCCGCCACTTGCACAGAGCTCCACTCCCCTCACCATTTTTTCCCATCAGAAATGCCTCTGAACTTTCAGAGGGGGCAGTCAGAGAGATCCCAAGCTGGTGCCAGAATATTGCAATCCCCCTTTTCATGGTGTTAGTCCTTAATGACCCCCTCTCCCGGAGAGCTGCAGATGCAAGCTTTGGGAATAAATATCTGAGCCTCTTTATCTCTGAAGCTGGGATCCTCCTTGATAGATAACTAGCATTTTCCCGGTGCAGATGGCTGCTGTCCTGGAGAAAAACAAACCAAACATCCTTGAAAAGATAAGTGCCCCACTTTTTGGCCATGAGAGGAGGACAATTAAGTCTACCCAGACAGCTGTGGCCAGTTTGTAAAAACACACTAGTTCCTGATAGCACCCAGGTCAGAGGAGTCTTCCTTCCAGCTGCGTGATTCCACCCAGCTGTCTGAACAAATAGTATCAAGTATGAGGATGGCTTCCCTTGTCACCTCCCTGTCACATAACCCCAAAGCCTGCACAGTGGGGAAGGCTTGCAATCCAGGTCTGACTCGAATAAAGGCTATTTTGTTATATTATGTTGGGTTGGCAATTCTTGGAGTTCTCCTGGGGATCCCAAGACCTGGGCATAACACTTTCACCATCGTGACTGTTACTTTGTATCTAGCACTCTTAGGACCTCTACTTTCACACTAAGACTGGTATTACATTGTCATGCTGCCTTATACCTGGCTCTTTCAGCTGCCCTCTGCTTTTCAGCTTTCACTTTGCTTCCTTTCTGAGTGGATCTCTTTCCAAAAGAACCCAGCCATTTTCTGACAAATAGAAGGAGCTCAAGAGGGAGGGCCCATAGTGATGAGCCATCTCCTAAGACTCCCATAACACTGGAGAGACATGAATACATGTATCCTAACCACAGATAGGTATCCAAAGACAGAAGAAAGTAATAATTTCTCTAAAGATGAACTTGATTAACCAGTGAGTTTATTGGAGTTACTTGTGGGTTGAAGTGAAACCCCAATGGCTCATGATCTAAGATCAAGAATTGATCAATGGGACCTCATGAAACTGGAAAGCTTCTGTAAGGCAAAGGAAATAGTCAATGAGACAAATCGGCAACCTATGGATTGGGAAAAAAACTTCACTAACCCCACATCTGATAGAGGCCTGATATCCAAAATATATAAAAAACTCAAGAAACTAACCACCCAAAAAAGAAACAACCCAATAAAAAATCGGGTATAGAAGAAAAATAAGAATTCACAACAGAGGAATCTCAAATGACTGAGAAGCACCTAAAGAAATGTTCAGAGTCCTTAGTGATCAGAGAAATGCAAATCAAAATGACCCTGAGATTCCACCTCACACCAGTCAGAATGGTTAAGATCAAAACCTCAGGTGACAACACATGTTGGTAAGGATGTGGAGAAAGAGGAACACTCCTCCATTGTGGGTGGGATTGCAAATTGGTACAACTACTCTAGAAGTCAATCTGGCAGTTCCTCAGAAAATTGGAAATAGATCTACCTGAAGACCCAGCTATACCACTCTTGGGAATATATCCAAAAGATGCCCCACCATGCTTCAGGGGTATGTCCACTATGTTCATAGTGGCCTTATTTGTGATAGCCAGAAGCTGGAAACAACCTAGATGTCCCACAACAGAAGAATGAATACAGAAAATGTGGTTCATCTATACAATGGAGTACTACTGAGCTATTAAGAATGAGGACATCCTGAGTCTTGCAGGCAAATGGATGCAACTAGAAAATATCATCCTGAGTGAGGTAATTCAGACCCAAAATGACATGCATCTTATGTACTCACTAATAAGAGGATATTTGCCAAAAAAGTGCAGACTACACCATATAGAGTCCACAGAACTTAGAAAGGTCAATAAGCTGAAGTATCCAAGTGAGGACACCTTGTTCCCAATTGGGAGGGAGAAGAAAGCAACCACAAGTGTGAACAGAGTGAGGGACCTAGGAGGGAAAGTGGATGGAGGGGATCCTGATCTTGCATTGGGTGTTGAGAAAAGGACTGAAGACTTGAGGGCCAGCAGAAAGAATGGAAACAGGCAACTTCAGGAGTTAGGAGGTTTGGGGTGACCCTCCAGCTTGTACCAATGATCTGGGAGGTGAGAGACTTTCAGGATTTAATGGGAGGAACCTCAGATGAAATGCCCTACAGTGGGGAGAGGGAACTTGTAGAGCCTACCTTCAGCAGAAAGATAGGGTACCAAGTGAGGAATGGGATTACCCTCCCACAGTCAAAACTCTGTCCCAGAATTGTTCCTGTCTGAAAGAACTGCAGGGGTAGAAATGGAGATGAGCCTGAGGAAAAGATGGTCCAACAACAGGCCAAAATTGGGATCCAGTTTAAGAGGAGGCCCCAAGGCCTGACACTATTATTGAGGTTATGAAGTGCTCACAAAAAGGGACCTATCATCAGTGCCCTCAGAAAGACCCAACAAGTAACTGAAAGTCAGATGCATATATTTGTACCCAACCAATGGACAGAAGCAGATGACTCCTGTTGTTGAATTAGGGAAGGCTGAAAGAAGCTGAGGAAAAAGGCAATCCTGTAAGAGGACTAGCAATCTCAATTAACCTGGACCCCCATAATCTCTCAAGCACTGAACCATATATACCTACTGATATGATGGCCCCAACACATACAGCAGAGGACTGCCAGGTCTGAGTTCAGACAGAGAAGATGCACCTAACCCTCCAGAGACTGAGGGCCCCAGGGAGTTAGGAAGTCTGGTAGGGTAGGGGTTGTGGGGGGAAATCGTCATGGAGACAGAGGTCAGGGAGGAGGTATGAGATGTGGACCAATCAGAGGGTCGAGGGGGAAGGGAATAAAATATGGGATGTAAAAAAGAAAGAAAGAAAGAAAGAAAGAAAGAAAGAAAGGAAGGAAGGAAGGAAGGAAGGAAGGAAGGAAGGAAGGAAAGAAAGAAAGAAAGAAAGAAAGAAAGAAAGAAAGAAAGAAAGAAAGAAAAGATTAAATAAAAAAAAAAGTACTTATGAGATGGGGCACAACTCAAAACTATATCTCTTAAAATGGCTTCCAGTATGGGTAATGATTCAAAAAGCAGCAATCCAAAAATTTCTGTATGACTTTCAGAAAGAGCAATGGTCAGTATGTCTCTTGTCTTCAGTGGTTCTTACTCCTTTTACTGCTTTGGGGATCTACAGGCCTTGTGAATCTGGTAAATTTCAGAATATTCCTGCGACTTTTAGGTAATTTATTTCCTAAGGCTAAAGGAAAGATTCAACCTTCAATAGAATGTTTCAACTCAGAGGATATTGCTACACAATATACACTGATTGTTTCTTGTGATGTTAAGAACCTTTCGGTTCCTTATATTTCTGTTTGTCTATTTGACTACTATTTCTAGATTTCTAGATTATTTTATACAATATTTGTGACTATGTCCGTGTCCTGAGATGTTTACCTTGTATTTTCTATAACTTTCATGTCATTATGTCTGACATATGTATTTAATTTCTTGTGACTTGTTATATTGAAATATTCTGCAACTTATATAGCAAAAGATAAAAAAAAAATTGGTAACATGTTTTAGTGTATGAGTGAGTACGTGTGTGTATGTGTGTGTGTGTGTGTGTGTGTATGTGTGTGTGTGTGTGTGTGTAATGTGACATGGCATATTATAGTTGTAGTAAGAAAACAGCAAAGTAAACTAAAATGCACAAAATTAAAAGCAAAATGGTTTGTCATCATGCTAAACTGACAAGATACATTAAACAATGGACAAACTGAGCAACAATGTAATGCTGCTATACAGGGTGATAATTCATACTACATGAGAAATTAATAACAGGGATAGCAGATCAATTTTCCATTAGTATTTTTGAATTAAAAAAGTGATCTCCTTGCTTGCTTAGACTAACTCTACATGGTGTCTACAGGTCATAGCTTTGGGATATATATATCACAGACTGGTATATTTTGGTGTATGGTTTATTTTGTTTTATTTTGCTTTGCTATGTTGCCTCCTGATATACAATATTTTTTTGAAGTTTTGGACTTGTAGGTCGGTCCAAATAGTTATTTATTAACTTTGTGGCAACATGGAAGATTGTGTCAGCCTTGGAGGTCACTTTTCCTGCAACAACTCAAAAAATGACTCAGGTCTTAACCTTCTGATCATTAGTTAAAGTCCACCTGTGCCTGTCCTTTAGCTCCAAGGCTGCTGAGTATGAGGTGGTATTCAGCCCAATGTACGGCAGGCCTGCTTATATGTAACTAGCCACCTATGATAGCATACATAAAATGAGGGGGGGGGGAAGCATGGAGAAATAGTTCTACAGTCAGAAAACCTAACACTGTTAAAAATTCATAAACATGATTATGTTGATAGTGTGAACTCTGCCCAGGCTTAAAAATTATATTCCCAATTATGACTTAAAATACTGTCACTTTAAACTATGAAATCCGTGTAAGAACAAAGTTTCTGATTTGGATTAACCCTTATCCTCTAAAATTTTACTCTTCCTCTTAAATAGTCTATATTTTGCACTTCTATATTTGCTGTGAAAGAAAAACCTCTGAATCTCTTTGGCTTTAGAGATCCCATTTCTATTCTTGTGATACCCATATGCCATTAATAAATTGGTATATTCATGTGCATTTTACTTGCTGATCTACTAGCAGCATATTTCAAAGACTCAATTACCAAATATTTATATGGACCAGATATACTGGATGAATGGAAAATGGAAAGTAGAATTTCTTACAGTTGAAACTCTTCTTATGTGGTCCCTTTTTCCCACCAATACTGAATTCAGACATGTTCTACAAATGTGTAAACTCTACTCATTTCAAACTCTACTCAAAACCTTTTAAGGTTATTACATAGATAAAGTCAAAGAAAGTAATACAAATGGAAAATCCGAAGGATACACTAACACTAAATATATTAAAAATGCTTGTAGAATCTGTAACATAATGAAAAGCAAAATAAAATCAATCTAACAAATTATAAATTATTGAGTACAACAATATGCTAACATTAAATAGTGAGCAATGATTAAAAACATAGTTATTTAAAAACACCAATGGAGAATACTAAATTTGAACAACTGGGCGTGGAGAAGTAGCTCAGCAGCTAGGAGTGTTTTTGTAGAGGACCCAAGTTCCATTTGCAACACCCATGATGAGTACTCAAAATTGCTTATAACTTCATGTAGGTGGGATCTCATGCCCTCTTCTGGGCTCAGCATGTGTGTAGCATCTACTCACAAAACATATACATCCACACATAAAGAAAAATAAATCTTAATAAAATGAGAAAAATATATGAATAGATTCTCAGTACTAATTTGTAATATTTCTATAAACACACCAATCAAATTCTGAAAAAAATTAATTATTTAACAGCAAAAAACACAAATTATACTAATGTCAAATACCCAAAAATCCATATTCTACAATAAATTGGATTTTCTACCTAAAAGGGAATATATGTATGTGAAATACAATGTAATTGTGCTCATATAGGTCATGTAATTCCAGGCAAACTTTTGACTCAATTATTAAGAAAAATATAATACTTTTACATTCATTTACAATATGGTCATTTAATCACATTATGTTTACTCAATTAAGGACAGTATACTGCCTGTTGGTGTTTTATCATTGTATTTATGCTTTATATACACATGCACATTTGCAGATTATTTTCTGAAAATTGATCTCCCTGAAGTTTGTACAATCATATAATTCTAAGAAACTTGAAACTTACTCATTTCTACTGCTATTGAATTTTAAATAATTAATATTTGTTGTTTAAATACTTTAATTTAATTTATTTGTTTTAATTATTCACTTTACATCATCTCACTACCTCCTTCCAGTCACCCCCTCCTATAATCCTTCCCCTTCCTCCACTTCTCCTCTTCGCAGGTGGGAGGCCCCTGAGGATGCCCCTTACCCTGGAACTTCAAGTCACTACTAGGCTAGTCTCTTCCTCTCCTTCTGAGGGCACACAAGGTGTGTCTGGACATAGGGTACATATATGAATTAGGCTTTGTGTTTATGCATTTGAGTCATTTACATTTATATTAGACTTAACAAATCCAGCCATTATTTTTATTTTTCAGGATTTCACTTTACATCACAGCTGAGTAATATGTGTTATCTGTTTTTACCTGCTTTCATTACCCATTCTATTGATGGACAGCCAAGATGATGATATTTCCTTGTTGTCATGAGTAGAATAGTAATCTCAAGAATGTGCAAACACCTCTTTTGTAAGATACAGAGTCTTCTGTATATGCCTAGGACTCCTCCTATAGCTGGGTTATATGGTAGATCTTTTGGAAACGTTTTAAAAAAATGTGGCACTGCAATATTATTAATATAACTTTTATGTTCTATGAAACTGGAACTCTTGCTAGACCTCACATCCACTTAATACTTTAATTTGAGTTCTTTTAAGACTTAAGACTTGTGACATGCAATATATCCAGCATGTTTGTTTAACCTACCTTTGAAGGAAGAATGTGACAACTGTTCTCACCTTGGACTTCCCATGTAATTTCTTCAATGGTTGTACTACCTTGAACTCACACCACCATTAAATGGTAGTTACTCTTTCCCTGCATCATTTACAACATTTGTTGTTAAAATTCTGGATGGTAACCATTTTGACAGGAATAAGGCGGTATATCAAAATAATTTATTTGGTATTTCTCTTACAAAGAAGGGTATCAAACAATTTTTAAATATTTCGCTGGTAGAGTTTCTCTGTTCTGAAAAGTCTCTACTTCTTTCATTATTCTATCCAATGATTTATTCTGGTCTGTGTGTGTGTGTGTGTGTGTGTGTGTGTGTGTGTGTGTGTGTGTGTATGTGTGTGTATGTGTCTGTGTGCCTATGAACTTACTGATGCTACAAAAGTTAATGGATCCTTTGGAACTCTAGTTACATTCATTCGAGGGATGCTTGTCTTCTCCTATATCCTTATAAATTTATGACAAATCATCTTAAGCAATTATACATCTTTCTAGACTATAAAGTTACTTTCAAAATCGCATTTATATACAAAACCCATACAAAAAGAAAATCAGAAAACAATAATTTATGAGCAAATAGAAGAGTAAGACCAAATATTTCTACAAGTCAAGAAAAATACTATTAAGTTAATTTTATGTTGGCTATTACTGGCTATGGAGAACTATCCCTCTTATTAAATTAATTAATTATTTTATATATTTACATTCCAGGTTTTGCTCCAGTCCTGGTTCATCATCACAGAGTTCTTCCTCCCACTATTCCTTCCCTTCACCTCTGAAAATGTTTCCCTCCCCAGGAACCCTCCCTCTTCTAGGTGTCATATCTCTATAAGATTAGGCACATCCTCTCCCACTAAGGCTAGACAAGGAAGTCCTCTGCTACATATGTGTCAGGGGCTCAGACCAGCCCCTATGTATGATCTTTGCTTGGTGGCTCAGTCTCTAGGAGATCCCAGGAGTCCAGGTTAGTTGACAATATTGTTTCCTATGGAGTAGCCACCCCCTTCAGTTCCTTCAGCCCTTCCCCAACTCTTCTGTAAGGGTTCCTGACCTCAGTCTAGCATTTATCTATATAGACATCTGTCTCAGTCAGCTGCTGATAGAGCCTATCCTAGGACAGCTATGCTAGGCTCGTGTCTGCAAGCACAAATTATATCATCTGTAATAAAGACAGGGTTTCTTGCCTGCCCATGGGACACATCCCAAGTTGGGCCATTCACTTGATCAGCCATTCATTCAGTCTCTGTGCCATTTTTTCCCTGTATTACTTTTAAACAAAACAATTCTGGGTCAAAAATTTGAAGTGGGTTAATGTCCTCATCCCTCCATTGGGGGCTCTGTCTAATTACTGGAGATGGTCTCTTCAGGTTCCATCTCCCAACTTTGCAGCACTTTGCTCAAAGTTCACTCACAGTGAGTCTGGGAGCCTCCTCCATCCAAGGTCTCTGGGACTTTTGAAAGGTTCTCTACTTTTGGGCTAATATCCATGCATGTCTTTTGGGGTCTGGGTTACCTTACTCAGGATGATATTTTCTAGTTCCACCCATTTGCATAGAAAATTCATGATGTCCTTGCTTTTAATAGCTGAATAGTATACAATTGTGTAAATGTACCAAATTTTCTATATTCCCTTTTCATAGAGGGACATCTGAGTTTTTTTCCAGTTTCTGGATATTATGAACAAGGCTGCTGAGAACATAATGGAGCAGGAATCATTATGGGATGGTGGAACATCTTTTGAGTATATGCCAGATGCAGTATAGCTGGTTCTATCAACAGATGAACAAATATTGAAAACATGATACATTTTCACAGTGGTATAGTCATATTCCTTTTATCATATGAGTTATCTTTGCCCTCTCTCAAATCAATCCATTATGTGATTAACTTATATATTTTAGTTTCTTTAGGTATAGCTAGTGTTTAATTCCACTTTCATGATTATTCTTAAATTACATTAAGGAATGAGTTTAGATGTTTGATCAACCTTAAAGTTTCTCTTTATAATTTTTATATGTTTTAACTATTTCTGTTCTCCACTCATGATAAAGATCCAGCTCTCATTTAAAAAAACTCAAAAGATCTCCTGGGGAGAGAGACTATAAGAAGAAAAGGAATGAGAAAAGGAAAAGAAGGAGAGAGAGGTTTTCATGTAGGAGGACTGAAAGAAAATGTCTTTTTGAAAGTTGCCATCATGTACAGTGAAGGACAAAAATAAAACCAGTATTTATCTGGAAACTGTTTGCACTTATGATTAATCTCCATAGCATTTGCAGTTAATAGGGATATTAATATCAAGCTTCCAATCTATGAACATTAGATAATCAGCAAATATTTAGGTTTTATTCTTTTTTTCTCATAAGTTTTGATTTTAAACATAAAATAATAAAAATAAACTAAAACTGTATACATAGATATTTATCTAATGCCTCTATTATAATAAATTTTGTTTAATTTCTTATTAAGATAAAGGAATATAGTAAATATTTTCAAGATGTAGCTATTCATATTGGCAAAACCTTTATTTTAGAAACATTTATTGTTGTGCTAAATATTCAGTGAAGTTTCATAAGGAAGGTGAAAATTGCCTTAAGTTTTGTATTTTGAAGTATTTCCTATCGGTGGGTGACATTTTCCTGTGCAATTTTTCCCACTGACAACTAAATTGTTACATTAATAAGTAAAAGGCATATGAATTTGTATGTTCACAGAAAATAACTGTGAAACTACTTTTATTCTTATAATATTCAATTAACTGAGTGATCATGTGTCTTTTTGCCTCCAAATGCCTATGATACTCTCTAACACACTTCTGTATCCATTACTGTGATAAAGATAGACTCCAGTGACAGCTCAGATGCAAGGATGTCACCAGAGTGCACCAGCAGTTTCATAAATGTCAGCTCTAAGTGCTGCCTGCAAAAGCACAGCCGCTTCAGGAAACATTGCAACGGCCTTTGGCAGGTGCTGGAGTATTACATTCTAAAGGTCAGGCACACATGACTACTTTGCTAAGCCATCTTATTCAGAGGAGAGAAGCTGAGCCCTCACAAACTGCTCAAATTTTACGTAAGCATCTAAAAGCAGAAAGATGCAAAATTAGAAACGTAGTGACAATCTTAACAATGATATAAAATAAATAACTCAATCACAGCATTTGATAAGACCCATGATGATTTGAAAAATATGCTTAATGATAGTAAAAATGGCAAGTCTTCTACACTTAATACATGTATCAGAGTCACAGTTGTGTAAAAATATTAGTTTTTTTCTATATTTCAGTTAGACCTGTGTACATTCTAACATAATTTGACTTTCATTTTATAATTTCTGGAATAAAAAGCTTGATTTAACAAAATGAAACCACTAAATTTAACTTTGTTCTAATTTTTACTCATAAATATTTCTAGGAATACAAAATGAGATCCATTAACACCATCAGAACATTAACTCTATCAGGTCACCAAGAGCAAAATTTGCCAAAGCAATCCTTCGGGTATATTTTTGCCTACAATTGCCTGATTCATTAATATAGTGAAACAGTGCTCTAAATATTGAAACAAATCTGCTTCGAGGAAATAATCTTTGAAAGTCTAGAAGGTAACCAAATATTTGGTTGTCTCATGTGATTATTGGAGGATGCTATTCAACTTTATGATCTAGTGTAGTGTTAACATCAGTTGCAACAAACATAAAAACAAGGAGAGAAAATAAAACAAAGGAACATGTGGAATTTAAACTATCCAGAAACTGATGTGTTCCTGGAAATGTACAGGAGCAAACCTGGTAACTGAGGAAGAGTCTCTGCTCTGATTCTGGCTGGTAACCATGTTCTATGTAAGTAGGGAGTCCAGCAAAGGCTTAGTAAGAAACCTTAAAGCTGTCAAATGCATGTCCCCAAACCAGTTTTCTTAAAGAAATAGTGGGAGAAATACTATCGTAAGAAGAACAAACCTGCTCTTCTCAAAAACAAAAGTTCAAGAAAAAAGTTTTGAGAACATTTCTGACAAATAATTAGACTGGGTCACAGAATCTCACTTAGCAAACAGTGAATACAATAAAAATCAAAACAGCAATAAACAATAACAAAAACTACAAATACAGACAAAACCTTCAGGATGAGAGGTCATTTGATTTCTAAAGTTACCAAATCATCTTAGTCAGGGTTTCTATATTTGCACAAACCATCATGACTAAGAAGCAAGTTGGGGAGGAAAGGATGTACTCAGCTTACATTTCCACATTGATGTTCATCACCAAAGGAAGTCAGGAGTGGAACTCACACAGGAAAGGAAGCAGGCCCTGGAGGGATATTACCTACTGGCTTGCTTCCACTGGCTTGCTCAGCTTGCTTTCTTATAGAACCCAAGACTACCAACCCAGGGACAATGGGCTACCTTCCACAATGGGCCTCCTACCCTTGATCACTAATTGAGAAAAATGTCTTACAGCTAGATCTCATGAAAGCATTTCCTCAAGGGAGTCACCTTTCTCTGTGATAACTTCAGATTGTGTCAAGCTGACACACAAAACCAGCCAGTACAATTGACCCCTTGTCAACTTGACACACAAACCCATTAAAATTAAGCCTCAACAAACCTTACTTTTTCATTCCCAAGAACTGAATAACTTTAAAAGTCCCGCAGTTTTTTACAAATTCTTACATAAAAAAATTTCAATCCCTTTAAAATATTCAATGCTTTTTTTTTAATTTAAAGTATGTGTACAATTCCACTAAAATACATTCTTCCTTCAAGAGGGAAAAATATCAGGGTACAGTCTCAATCAAAAGCAAAATCAAACTCTAACCATCCAGTATCTGGGATCCACTCAGTATCTTCTATGCTCCTCCAAAGGGCTGCCTTCATTTCTCCAGTTCTGCCATCTGTAGCACTCTAAACTCAGGTTGATCCACTCCACTGACACTGTTGTTCTTGGAGATCATCCCATGGTACCGACATCTTTCATTCTTTGGTAATTACTCATTCAGTACCACATTTCTAAAAGATCGCATGTACTTGAATTCCGTATATACACCTGGGGTGTGTGTGGAGCGTGGAAGCTTCAAAAGACCATGGCAGGGAAAAAGTAAAAGAGGCTTTACGTTAGGAGGCATATATTCATACGTGTGATTTCAAAGTAGATCAAGTATGTACTGGGCATGCAATAGAGTAGGAATTAACCACTCTAGAGGTGACAGTACCTGTGGAAATGGAACCAATAAAAGAGGCAGACTAAAGTCTCATGCAATAGCCACGTTTATTCAGAGCATCAGACAATTTACACTCTGAGGTTTGAGAAGTGTCACAAAAGAGTCCAATCACAAGGGCAAGCCACAAAAGGCAGACAAGCCAAGGGACAAACACATTTTTATTTTATTTTATTTTAATTAGGTATTTTCTTCGTTTACATTTCCAATGCTATACCAAAAATCCCCCATACCCTCCCCCCACTCCCCTACCCACCCACTCCCACTTCTTGGCTCTGGTGTTCCCCTGTACTGGGACATATAAAGTTTGCTAGACCAATGGGCCTCTCTTCCCAATGATGGCCGACTAGGCCATTTTCTGCTACATATGCAGCTAGAGACACGAGCTCTGGGGGTACTGGTTAGTTCATATCGTTGTTCCACCTATAGGGTTGCAGACCCTTTTAGCTCTTTGGGTACTTTCTCTAGCTCCTGCATTGAGGGCCCTGTGTTCCATCCTATAGATGACTGTGAGCATCCACTTCTGTATTTGCTAGGCCATGGCATAGCCTCACAAGAGACAGCTATATCTGGATTCTTTCAGCAAAATCTTGCTAGTGTATGCAATGGTGTCAGCATTTGGAGGCTGATTATGGGATGGATCCCCAGGTATGGCAGTATCTAGATGGTCCATCCTTTTTCCCAGCTCCAAACTTTGTCTCTGTAACTCCTTCCATGGGTGTTTTGTTCCCAATTCTAAGAAGGGGCACAGTGTCCACATTTTGGTCTTCGTTCTCATGGGCATAGGGGAAAAATTCCTGAATAGAACACCAATGGTTTGTGCTGTAAGATCGAGAATCTACAAATGGGACCTCATAAAACTGCAAAGCTTCTGTAAGGCAAAAGACATCGTCAATAACACAAAAAGGCCACCGACAGATTGGGAAAGGATCTTTACCTATCCTAAATCAGATAGGGGACTAATATCTAATATATATAAAGAACTCAAGAAGGTAGACTCCAGAAAATGAAATAACCCCATTAAAAATGGGGCTCACAGCTAAACAAAGAATTCTCACCTGAGGAATACCGAATGGCTGAGAAGCACCTGAAAAAATATTCTGCATTCTTAATCATCAGGGAAATGCAAATCAAAGCAACTTGAGATTCCACCTCACACCAATCAGAATGGCTAAGATCAAAAACTCTGGTGACAGCAGATGCTGGCAAGGATGTGGAGAAAGAGGAAGACTCCTCCATTGTTGGTGGGATTGCAAGCTTGTACAACCACTCTGGAAATCAGTCTGGCAGTTCCTCAGAAAATTGGACATAGTACTACCGGAGGATCCAGCAATACCTCTCCTGGGCATATATCCAGAAGATGTCTCAATCGGTATGAAGGACACATGCTCCACTATGTTCATAGCAGCCTTATTTATAATAGCCAGAAGCTGGAAAGAACCCAGATGTCCCTCAACAGAGGAATGGATACAGAAAATGTGGTACATTTACACAATGGAGTACTACTCAGCTATTAAAAAGAATGAATTTATGAAATTCCTACGCAAATGGATGGACCTGGTGGGCATCATCCTGAGTGAGTGAGGTAACCCAATCACAAAAGAACTCACATGATATGTACTCACTGATAAGTGGATATTAGCCCAGAAACTTAGAATACCCAAGATAGAAGATGCAATTTACAAAACACATGAAACTCAAGAAGAATGAAGACCAAAATGTGTACACTTTGCCCCTTCTTAGAATTGGGAACATTTTTTTTCTATAAAGGTATAGAAACAAATAACAATAACCAGTTATAATGTATGCAGGAAGACTTCTGGCCTGCAGAGGGTAGTGGTGGGGTCACAGAGGATGACTCTGGTAATGGCTTTAAAGTCTGAGTTTCTCAAGTCTTTCTAGCACTCCAACTATACCGAAATGCTGATGCTAACTTCTAAAAAGTACTAAAAACTGTCTTGCCTTTTTGTGAGCACTCCATAGCCCCAGTAATAGTGTCAGGCATTGGAACCTACCCTTGAACCGGATCCCACTTGGGCCTGTCACTGACTCTTCTTTTCCTCAAGGCTCCTCTCCATTTCTATCCCTGTAATCCTTTCAGACAGGAACAATTATGGGTCAGAGCTGTTGGGGCATGGCAACCTCATCCCTCACTTAATGCCCTGTCTTCCTGCTGGAGGTTGGTTCTATAAATTTCTTCTCCCTACTGTTGAGCATTTCATCTAATGTCTCTCCCTTTGAGTCTTGTAAGTCTCTCAGCTACCAGGTCTCTGGTACATTCTGGAGACCCCCTTCCCCCCCAAACTCCTATTTTCAGAGGTTGCCTGTTTCCATTCTTTCTGCTGGTCCTCAGGGCTTCAGTCCTTTTCCCTCCCCCAATACCAGATCAGGTTCCCCTCCTCCCCTTCTAACCCTGCCCTCTCCCCCCCCCCCATGCACTTTCCCTACCAGGTCCCTCCCTCCTCACTTGTGATTTCTTTTTTCTCTCTCCCAAGTGATACTGAGGCTTCCTCACTTGTTGACCATTTTGAGTTCTGTGGATTATACCCTGGGTATTTTGTACTTTTTTGTTTTTGTTTTTTTTTTTTTTTTTTTTTTTTTTCTAATATCCACTTATTAATGAGTACATACCATGCACATCCTTTTGGGTCTGAGTTACCTCACTCAGGATGATATTTTCTAGTTACATCTATCTGCCTGCAAAACTCAGGATGTCTTCATTCTTAATAGCTTGGTAGTATTTCATTGTATAAATGAACCATATTTTCTGTATCCATTCATCTGTCGTGGAACATCTAGGTTGTTTCCAGCTTCTGGCTATTACAAATAAGGCCACTATGGACATAGTGGAACACGTGCCCCTCTGGCATGGTGGGGCTACTTTTGGGTATATTCCCAAGAGTAGTATAGCTGGGTCTTCAGGTAGATCTATTTCCAATTTTCTGAGGATCCTCCAGATTGATTCCCAGAGTGGTTGTGCCAGTTTGCATTCCCACCAGCAATGGAGGAGTGTTCCTCTTTCTCCATATCCTCACCAACATCTGTTGTCACCTGAGATTTTTATCTTAACCATTCTGATTGGTGTGAGGTGGACTCTCAGGGTCATTTTGATTTGCATTTCTCTGATCACTTGACCCAACAAGCAGCTGAAAGAATCAGATGCAGATATTTACACCCAACCAATAGACAGAAGCAGCTGACTCCTGTTGTTGAATTAGGGAAGGCTGAAGGAAGCTGAGGAAAAGGGCGATCCTTTAGGCAGGACTAGCAGTCTCAATTAATCTGTCTCCCCCTCCCCCCCCAGATCTCTCAAACACTGGACCACCAAACAGACAGGATACACCAGCTGATATGAGGCCCCGAACACAAATACAGTAGAGGACTTCTGGGTCTGTGTTCATTCAGAGATGATGCACATAAACCTCAAGAGAATAGAGCCCCAGGCAGTTTAAAGGTCAGGTGGGGTGGGGGGTGGGACCATCCATGTTTAGACAGGTGACATGGGGAAGAGATATGGGATGTGGATTGGGGGTGGGGCAGGGAATGGAATATGGAGTATAAAAAATAAATGAATTTAAGAAAATTAAAATGAATAATAAGTAAATAAAACAAGACAAAACAAAACAAAACAAAACAAAACCTTTCTTGCCCTTTCTGAGGGTAAAAAGCTCCTGTCTTAGGTTATTGACACTTATAGCCTAAACAGGGGGTTTGGGACTGAATTAAGTAATGTGGCCTTTGTTCTATCTCAGCAGGAACAACTCTGCTCTAATTTTCAGCCTGTTAGTCCAACATGCCCATGAAGAAAAAAGGACATTTAGAAAATGAGTATTGCATTTATTACTAAGTTGTAAAAACTTTCCTATGAAAGGTATCTAATGGGAAAACCAGAAAGATCCTAAAAGGGGAAAGGGAAAATTCTAGTAAGGGAAAAATTCTAAGGGGAAAATACTCCTTAGGTGGGGGTTGGGGTGAGGAGAAAAAATTCTACTCTATGTGGGGTAAGGCAAAAAATTATTCTCTCTCTCCTACTCATTTCTTTGTCCTCAGTACTTATGTATAAGAATACATGATCACATGTTAAAAAGTTCATTACAAGTTCACACACAAAATCAAATCATAAATTGAAATAGAAGTTTACAACAGAGAATGTTTACATGCATATTCATTAGGAGTAATTATCTGGCTAAACATCACTTGTCTCAGCTCCACATGTTCACTGAAGGTTTAAAACATAACTGAGTTATTAGTGAAGTTTTGTATAGATAAACTCCATCAATATTATACCTTCTGTCCTAGTACCTATAATAAATCATGCTGGGCAGTGGTGGTGCACACCTTTAATCCCAGCACATGGGAGACAGAGGCAGGTGGATTTCTGAGTTCGAGGCCAGCCTGGTCTACAGAGTGAGTTCCAGGACAGCCAGGGCTACACAGAGAAACCCTGTCTCGGGAAAAAAAAAATTGTTATTTCCCTTTTTTATGACCTTTGATTAATTGTTTTACAACCTCTTGGAATGTGCTCTGAGTAGGAGAAAGTCTGGTTTCTATCTAAGAGCAGTTAACTGTTGACACTGGGAAGATTGGCAAAGTTCTCATTGCAGTTTTGACTATCAGAAAAGAACCTAATAGCAGTCCCACTATAAAAGACATTAATAGTCACAGATATAATTTTAGGAATTCTTATAGGACCATCGTTAATACTTAAAAAGTTATCTTTTGTCTATATAGCATCACTTCAAGATAGTGTACCTTCAAGAATCTGCAGAAATCTGCTCCAAAGGGATGTGCTATTAGTCAGTGATTGTTATATATGCTTAGAAATAACAGGAAAAGCATATGAATAGCAGGACTCTTTCCTAAAATGAATCTCGTACAGCCTTGCTGAATAAGGGCAAACCTGTCACAGATTATATAATAATCTGAAGTAGGCCATCTCAGGATGATCACCTGCTAGTCATTAGATTATTCTATTATGGTTCCTGACAAATGTATAGTTGGAAGTAAACTCATTCCTACCTGTTACGTCTGGGAGGAGCATTAAAACACATTCCAAGAACAATACTGTGTTTTGAAGGAACGGAGGCCATAAGACTTTTGTCTTGTTTACTGAGAGTTTTCTCACAAGCACTCAGAATTCTCCTCACACGACTCCATTCTTAGACTGTGTTCAGACAAGTGGGCATTTCGAAGGGTTGGGAGGATAGAGAGAGAAAAAATGTGAAGAATGTGTAACCAAAATTAAAGAAGTACTAAAAAGGACTATGGAAAATTACTGTTTTAAGAAACCTATTAAAATATAACTTTAAAAGTTAAATGGGGGCCATAAACATGAGTGATAATGCTTCTCTTAGAATATATATAATATTAAATATAAACTCTAGAACCAAATACAGGATGTCTCTCCATGAGCTGTTAAAGGACTACAAATAATGCATGGGATTGTTGTTTACCAAAGCTAAATGGTAGGAAATGAGTGCAAAAAATACTATCCACTTCAGTCAGAGTACATGAGAAAATCAAGCTGGATATGATCTGGAAACTCAAAGTCAAAGACTTGTCTCTGAGAACTCCTACTTACAAAGGGAGAACTTATATGTATTGTATTTCTAAAGGCACTGTCTTCAAATTGCCTTCCCAATATGTATTTGTTGCACATAAATGGGTGCTGCTTCTAGTCTTTTTCAGAGGAACTTCTTTTTTATTGGATATTTTCTTTATTTACATTTCAAATGTTATCCCCTTTCCAGGTGGTTCCCGCACCCCCTGAAATCCCCTATCCCCTTGCTCCTTTCAATGCTTCTATGAAGGTGTTCCCCCACCTACCCATACACTCCCGCTTCCCTGCCCTTGCATTCCCCTACACTGGGGCATCTAGCCTTCATAGGACCAAGGACCTCTTCTTCCACTGATGCTCAACAAGGCCACCCTCTGCTGCATATGCAGCTGGAGCCATGGGTCCCTTCTTGGTTGATGGTTTAGTCTCTGGGAGCTCTGGAGGGTCTGATAGGTTGATATTGTTGTTCCTTTATGGGGTTGCAAAGCCGTTCAGCTCTTTCAGTCCTTTCTATAATTCCTCCATTGTGGACCCTGTGCTCAGTCCAATGGTTGGCTGCAAGCATCAAACTCTGTATTTGTCAAGCTCTGGCAGAGCCTCTCAGGAGGCAGCAATATCAGGCTCCTGTCAGCAAACACTTCTTGGGATGCATAATAGTGTCTGGGTTTGGTGACTGTATATGGGATGGATCCCCAGGTGGGACAGTCTCTGCATGGCCTTTCCTTCAGTCTCCACTCCACACTTTGTCTCTGCAACTCCTCCTGTGAGTATTTTGTTACCCTTTCTAAGGACTGACACACCCATAGTTTGGTCCTCCTCCTTCTTGAGCTTCATGAGGTCTGTGAATTGTATCTTGGGTATTTAGAGCTTATGGGCTAATATCCAGTTATCATGGGTGTTCTATTGTGCCTGGGTTACCTCACTCAGGATATTTTCTAGTTCCAGCTATATGTCTAAGAATTTCATGTAGTCATTGTTTTTAATAGCTGAGTAGTACTCCATTGTGTAAATGTGCCACATTTTCTATATCCATTCTTCTGTTGAAGGACATCTGCATTCTTTCCAGCTTCTGACTATTCTAAATAAGGCTGCTATGAACATAGTAGAGCATGTGTCCTTGTTACATGTTCGAGCATCTTTTGAGTATTTGTCCAGAAGTGGAATAGCTGGGTCCTCAGGTTAAACAACGTCCAGTTCTTTGAGAAACTGCCAGACTGATTTCCAGAGTGATTGTTCCAGATTGTAATCCCACCAACAATGGAGGAGTGTTTCAGAGGAACTTCTTTATTCAATGGATGTTTGTTAGTGGTGAGTGGTTAATCCTAAATGTGGCATATACCATCCCCCCCAACCCACCCCCGCCAAGGTTCAGGGAACATCACAGAAGAGGCAATGAAAGAATGTATCAGTCAGAAGATGTGAAGGAGTGCTCTACAACAGTGTGTGCTCTGTTAATAATATAGATTTTGGACTATGAACATACAATACCTGAAAATGTTCTGCCCTGCAATTTTAAGAGAATACATAAATGAATAAATGAATACATAAATGAATATTTATATGGAAATGCATTTAGAAGGATTAGTCCAAAGAAACAGAATGTAAAATTTTATAATGTTTAAAATACATAATTGTTAATGTTTATATCTTCTTAAATTTAGCTTGCAATTTCAGATATGACTTCAAATAAAAACAAGTGATAATAACACTTAACCATACAATTTTGCCTAGAAATCTAAAATAAACAATCTAACAAGCAAAAGCAACAGTAATTATGAAATAACATATTATATGTGAAGGTTTTAGTGTTACTCTTTCAAATACCTCCAAAGAAATTGTACTTGTACAGAGCAATAAAAAGTATTCAACCATGTACAGAACGCACTGTAGGATTAAATTCTCATGTCACACAGAATGTGGTGTTTCAGGCACTAGTGCACAAGTAGACCATTGAATGAATGCGGAAGCAAAACCAATAAATAATGATAAAGACTTGAAAATAACTCATGATTCTTCTGTTGAAATCTCACCTCATACTTTCTTTGAAGGCAATTTTCTAACTAGAATACAATCTTCAAGATGAATACCATCTACTTGAGTCTTTAGGTGTGAGATGTGAAGAACAGTGAGTGTACCTGTGTGTGTCTGTTTTTGTGTGTGTTTGTGTGTGTGTGTGTGTGAGAGAGAGAGAGAGAGAGAGAGAGAGAGAGAGAGATGAGAGATGAGAGAAAATAAAAATGTATATGAAAGAAAAAAAATACACTTAAGTTTTGTACTATGAAATCAATGAGGTATGCACAGAAAAAGGTAAACAGAAAAAGACAAAGAATAAAAAGTAGACAGAAAATCTGTAACTTGAAATGTGTTCATATAACTGTTTCTAAATCTGGGAGGCCCTCACTAAAATCTCATATGTTTTGTTTTATATAAATATACATGTATTTATCAGGTTATCCATGTGTTTATGTGTATGCTTATAAGTCCTACACCTATGCATCTGAGCTAGTCTGTGTGGTTCACAGGACAGAAATCAAGTCATGAAATCCTGTTTTGGGGTTGTATGTATTCACTCCTTATAACACATGAAGTTATTGCACATAGGTAGGAAGGCAACAAGTCACTAGCTCAAATGTGATGATATGGTATACATCTTAGTGCAAATATTCAAGAATATTTTATGTCCAGAAATAGCTTTCTGCTTTAATTTAACTTTGTTTCTTGAAAAGATATCCATTTTTACTTAGTTAAGATACTATGTAAAACTTTCTTGTTATAATTCAAAAGCTAATTAATAAATTGTAATAAAAATGGTGTGAAGATCCAGTCAAATAGAGTAATAGACAGGAAGAAGAAACAACAACAAAAATAAAACTTTGAAAGAAAATCAAACTATGTGTTAACCAAATGAAATAAAACTATTCATTTGGATAGTCTCAGTTTGGATAAAGGGAATTATATTGAAAATGCAAACCCTCTTTTGTCATGATTTAAGTGTATTCTTAAGCAAACACTAAACTTTCAAATCAGCCACTATGCATAGTTATTTAAAGTATGGCTTTGCAAATAGAGTCTAAATTCAGAGATATTGAGGGTTCTTCTCATACAGTTCATAGAAGGAAATATGAATAACAAGCTAATCAGAAACAAAATAATATTTAAAATCATGGTAATAGTAATTTAAATCCATATTCATCTTAGAAATATTGTGAAATACTTGTGATCAGCATCTACAAATCAGGAAAACCCACATTTGAATAAAGTCAGGAAAATCTCTTAGTCACACGTTTTATAAGGAAATGAATATGAGTGATTGATGAGTCACTTCTATTTGTGTTTTTCAACATTTTCACTCAAATTGCTCCCCCATGTCAGTATTATAAATATGGCCAAACATGCTCATTGGGTACTTCTTTGTGTTCTTAATTCTGTGCTATAGCCATTCACATAGTTACTGGATATGTCTACATAAATAGAAGAATATGAATGTTTTTTTCATGATTACAAATATTTTATAAGGACTTCCCTAAAATACATTGATTATTTTATTAAGTGAATATTTATTGACAAAATGGATGTGAGCAAGCTTGCCTGTGTTTTTGTGAAAAAAGAGAGAGAGAAACAGAGATATACTTGTTATTGTCACAAGAACACCGCATGCCATTTGCAAATAGAGGAAATTGCAATGGATAAATTGGATAAGAGGATGAAAACTTAAAAGTAATCAGGTTAGGCAGCAGCTTTATATTTAACATACAAGATGTGTTCTGTCAAAATTTCAGCACTTCCTTGAAGCCCTGCTTTTATTCTCCTGAGATTTTGACCACAATGATGCCTGTCTTAATATCTTTATTAATACGATGTATTAAAGAAGTATATACCAAAAGAGACAGCACAGATACCTTCTCTTAGGCCCTTCCTATGTAACTAAGCATCAATACCACCATAAAGCCCTTTGACTACTTGGGAAATGTAAGACTCCCAGCAAATCAGCAGCTCACAATACATTTTTTTGTTTTTCATTATTTTATGTCCTTACCAAATAAATTGCTTTATTTAATAATCAGAAAGGTGGGGAAGTAGTAGATTTGGAAGAGATAAAGATATAAAAATAGATATAAATTACTATAATATGGCTAAAAATGAAAGAAGACTGGCAGACACCAGAATCTAAAAGCTACAAGATACCAGTCCCACCCTGAAGCTCTCAGAACCAGCCTGTCACCTCCTTGAAAACAGCAGAGTAAAACTAATTTCAGATGTCTGATACCTGCATATTTAAAAAATAAGCCTCTATTGTTTAAGACACTCTTTGTGAAACATGTTGCAAAAGTAATATTAAACTAACACAATACTAAGTTACTATGGGATATAACACTTAATAAAACTGTGTTATACTCTTAAGCATATGTGAGATGCTTAAAATTTTGCTTTCTGTAGGGGATAAAAAATGAAATGTATGAATATATAGTTATATAGCATGTACTGAAACACTTATTTTCAATTCATTACATCTAGCAAGGAAGCTCCAGGAAAATAACCTTCATAATCAATTTTCATTTCATAAGCTATACATGTTAGCATCTGTTTTTGTTGTTGTTGTTGTTGTTAAGTAGTGGTTTAGTGGAGTAAGTTGAGTTGTGATGGAGTAGGATACATTGTTATTGGAGGGTAATACTAGTCTCTGCTTTTCCCTAGGATATCAGAGTGTATTTTATGGATAGTCTTATAAGTCACAACCATAAACTCCTTGGTTACACTTAAAATAGCTCTTTTTCCATGTGCCAGGGATATATGTCCTACCTTTCTCCATTGGCTAAGATCTTGACAAATTAAAAAGAAGAGAGATGAGCACCAGCATCCTCTGATCTCTGCCTCCTGTCTTTGGATACAAAGTGACACTACCTCTCTTTGTTGCCATAATGCTTCCTTGTTTAGACAAACCTAGACCTCAAAATGTCAACTAAAATGATCATCCCTTTTTCTTTCTTAAGTCACAGGTCATGGGAAAAAGACTTTTCACTAAGAAAATTTGCATTTAGATGTGATGTCATTGTTTCTCAACCAGACAATAAATTTCTTGGGTCTGTAGAACTGGTTTATAGAAGGAAATTTGAAGAGTTCCTAACTTTGGGCTACAAAACCCTGCAATAATATTATAGTTACTGTTGGACTCATTGCTGAAAATCTGACCCAGACACATACCGCCTAGCAAGAAAGCAGCTCTCTATAACCATTTAACAATATTTCTTGAGCCCCTCAAAGTTTTATATTTAATGCCAGCAAGTCAGTATCATGAGGAGGATGCTATCAAGTTGTACTCTCATTTAAAATCTACCTTGTTGCATACCCACAGCTGTATGTATCTGTTGTTGAATCTGCCCTATCAACTTCAAGAGAGAGAGAGAGAGAGAGAGAGAGAGAACTCCTGTGTACATTGATTCCAGCTTTTTTATTGATATAAATTTTCATTTCAAAAGTTAAATTCTGTTAAAATAAATTTTAAAAACAACCATAATATACAACAGTGAAATTTACTTGTTAACAGTCATGGCAATCCAAGTATTTGCTTTAATTTTAACCAGGAAAAAAAAAAGAAAAGAAAAATTTCTGGTTACAGAAACCTTCCAACACCCCAAAATTAAAAAAAAATAAAATAAACAACAGTAAAACAAAAATCGTGCTATTTTTTCTAAGGGTATCATTTTGACAAGTTTATTTGGTGGCTAGGATATCTAAACTTGTTTTACAAACCAAGGAAACTTTGACAATCACTTCCTTAAAAGAATAGTGTGTATTCTATTCTTTTTCAATGCAAAAGAATATTTCTTGCAACTTTAATATGCAGTTTAATTTACATATCCTTAACTAAAACTATAAAACTAATAGATTTCTGAGCTCATTCATTATTCATGCACTCTTTGCATACTCTTTGAAGAATGGAGTCTTGCCTTCAAGGCAACTTTCCTCTTGTCTCATTTAGAAGAGTTGGGTTTATCTTTAAAATTGTTGGAGCTTTGTCTTCTCCATTCTTTTTGAGAGTAGTTTCAAGCTTAATAATGCAACTTTCTTTTTTTGACACTTTAATTATTATTATTATTATTAGGTATTTGTTTCATTTACATTTCCAATGCTATCCCAAAAGTCCCCCACACCCTCCCCCACCCACCCACTCCTACCTATTGGCCCTGGCGTTCCCCTGTACTGAGGCATATAAGGTCTGCACAACCAATAGGCCTCTCTTTCTGCTGATGGCCGATCAGGCCATCTTCTGATACATATGCAGCTAGAGATATGAGCTCTGGAGGGGTACTGGTTAGTTCTTATTGTTGTTCCACCTATAGGGTTGCAGATCCCCCCAGCTCTCTGGGTACTTCCTCCAGCTCCTCCATACGCCTTCTTGGAATTGGGAGCAAGGCACCCATGGAAGGAGCTACAGAGACAGAGTTTGGAGCCAAGACCAAAGGATGGACCATCTAGAAACTACCATACCCAGGGATCCATCCTATAATCAGCCTACAAACGCTGACACCATTGCATACAATAGCAAGATTTTGCTGAAAGGACCCTGATAATACAACTTTCAAATCCTCACATTGCTCTTGGATTTTTGTTCTCTTTTCATTGTGGATCTGAGTAAGAGCATTGAGTGAGCAGTAGCTAGCAGTGCCCCAGATTGAGTGGTGTGCTATGATGTGATTTCCTCCACCATAGAAATCAGCCCATTCCCTTACATTCAACATCATTCTTATTTTCAAGAATGTGCCAAATTCAGCAACATTCCTTTATTTAATAGCCCCTAGTCCATTTTTCATTGTTTCTCGAGGAATTCATATGAGCCAGGTGTCTGCATTTCTTTAGTATTCTTGTCTTTCAAATTCTCATTAATTTGGTCACTTCCGAAGGCCTAGGAACCACGGGGTCACATTTACCCCAACAACAGATCCATTCTTAGTTCAAAATTTCTACTTTTCTTCATAGAACCTTGACAATTCCCTCACAGATTTGTTCAGAGATGTTTCTACAAGATGATCCTAACTCCTGACAGATTGACTGTCAATGTACACCATTATAAGCTTAGATGAGCAGCTAGTACACCTTCATATTCCCATTACTTCAGGTATGGTTACTTAAATAAATGACTATTAATAATTTACTTACATAAATAAATGCAAGGTCTTTTAAAATGTGATTGTGGTTTCAGACATCATAGAAAAATGATAATATAAAAGGTGTCACTATTCTCAGTTGACTGATAATCAGTTAATTTTTGTTTTTTAAATTCCACAGCCTTTTCATTTTTCTGATTAGTATGTCTTTGAACTTATTTCATGTTACTTAAAAGTCTCTATAAATGTTTTCAGATCAAGTCCCTTGGTTGCCCCTTTTTTCTGAAACTTATTACAAGAATTTCCCCCTTGTGACTTACAATGATGGATACCATGCATTGAATTGTACTATTCCAAATTTTATTATCATGACTAATGAAAGAGTGCCAAGGCATAAAATAGCCCTTCAGATCTGTATATATTGTAAATACAGTGTAGTTAGCAATGAACTTCTGACTTCTGATGCCTATTTCAGGAGACAAATACTTCTTTCACAAATACAGTTAGCTCTCCATACAACAGTTTTCTCCCCTATATTCTATTGCTATTTTATATCTTTTTTATTTAATGAGTACAATGTTTGCTTTCCAACTCACAATTTTGTTACCTTTGTTTCTTCCTTTCTAATTTACAATTTTGTCAGAAACCATGCGATCATATAAACACGACTTTCAGTTTTCAAGATTTCTCAGAGAAACAAGTAATAGATACATCTATCTGTCTGTCTGTCTGTCTATCTATCTATCTAACTGAAGAAGATTATATGGAATTCAATAAAGTTGATGGTTCAAACAATAAAATGCTTGCCCAGCCAACCTAAAGGCATATGTTTTGATACTCATTCCAAAAGAAAAAAGAAAAAAATGAAAGAAACAACAAGAAAATTAAAAGAATTTTGGACTTACCTATATTCAGTGCATTGGAGAATTGGGATCAAGAGGAGCCTTGGAATTCACCGACCACTCTAGCTGGATTAAAGAACTCCATATTCATTGGAAAACTTTGATTAAAAACAAAAGATACAGAAGAATAAAGAAAACCACACGGAATCATCAACTTCTAGTATCCACAATCCAGTATCAGATGCACATAATTCATACACAAGTGCACACACACACAAACTCACAAACAAAATGAAATTAAAATAGTTAGCAGACATGAAGTTATTGAAGTAGAGATATTATTAGATATCTGGTTATCTGGTAAAATATCCAGTGTAATATCAGATCAAGTCAAAAGGGTAGATAGAGATGGGAATTGAAGAATGAGATTCAATCTAAATTTGAGTCTGGACACAGAGGACTGGTGTTCTACCTTGAAATTTGCAAAGAGAAAAGAAATTGCCTTCTCTGTTAGTGTGACATATACATGAACTGTGGTCTTTTACAGCCACATGGACAGATAAACCACTTTGCCATGGCCATAGTCATATGGATTCAATGAGTGTGAACCCATCACTGAGCCAATTTCTTATGAGTTCACAGGGAAAAGATATAGTCAATAGGAAGAATGTACAAGCTGACTGTTATAAATGCACAGCTGGACACACACAAACACACACACACACTACTTGGTCATATTTCAGTATCGATCTTCACTTATTAAATTACTCTTTTGTGAGTTTTTACACAAGATGAACATACCTTTATAATTTTCATTCATTTGGAGATGACTATGTAAATAACCTTTCTCTCTGTTCTAGTGAGCAACGAAATCGTCTCTTCCTCTCTTTTAGTTTTATTTAGGTTATTAGCAGGTTTGCTAAAAAATCATTGAAATTTTGAGGTTTAGAATTCACAGCAAAAAATACTCAGAAAAATACTTTATATGTGGCTCAATCAGGTTGATCTATCTGAACAGGCTTAGAGGTTTCATAAGATTCTGGTGAAAGGTGGAGTACTTTATTGGAAAGGGCTTATAGTAACAATAGAGAGACAGAGAGAATCAGAACTCATCATAAATAGGAATGGGATAGGCAAGTACTTCCAATATAAGCCTTATTCAACTTCAAGAGAACTTTGGAGCTGGAATACCCCACCATCCTAAGTTGGCTATGTTTTGAGATATTGGAACTGGGTTTTGGCATTTTCCATATTATCTAGTCATTAGATATGAACTTACCCTAGAGAAATGGACATTTTATTACAGAAGATATTAAATTAAACAAGAAAAGGTTCACAAGTTTACTACACATAGGCTAGATGCAGTTAACTCCACGTAGCATAAAAATTGCTAATATTAGAAACTCCAAGAGTTGTCAAAGATGTAGAACAATTAAGAAATGTCCATATATAACCTAGAGTAAACTTTTATAATCATTTTAAAATAATATTTGGTAGTATCTACAAAATATCAACAGATTTGATTCAATACACACTGAATGATTTAGTTCTCTTCTTTCTTTCCCTTCTTTCTTTCTTTCTTTCTTTCTTTCTTTCTTTCTTTCTTTCTTTCTTTCTTTCTTTCTTTCTTTCTTTCTTCCTTCCTTCCTTCCTTCCTTCCTTCCTTCCTTCCTTCCTTCCTCCCTCCCTCTCTCTTCTCTTTCTTTCTTTCTTTCTTTCTTTCTTTCTTTCTTTCTTTCTTTCTTTCTTTCTTTCTTTCTTTCTTTCTTTCCTTTTTATTGTTTCTTTTTGAATTTCACATCATTCATCCCAATTCCACTCATCTCCATATCCCTTCATATCTACCTTTTGCACTTGAAAACTTCCCACTCCAATAAAATAAAAAAGAAAAAGAAATAAGTTAAAACCTAACCAAACATCTCCCCTTGGCAACCATAGTGTGTTTTCCAAGTGTGACAGAGTACAGCCTTTTGCCTAAGCAGCTTTACTTGCAAACACACATTGCAGTGAGTCATTGGTCTGGCTCAAGGCCTCTGTCTCCTGCTATACTATCACTACTGGATCCTCAGCAGTCCTCTTGGACATTCTGTTGTTGCCTTGTGTTATGGAGATGACTCAACAGTTCTAATCTAAAATATGTATTCAGAATAATGGTATTATTATAGTAACTGTCTTAGGGTTTCTATTACTACTACAAAACATAAAGGCCAAAAAGCAAGTTGGTGAGGAAGGGGTTGATTTGACTTATACTTCCAGATCATAAATACTCACTGGAGCAATTCAGAACAGGAATTCAAGAAGTGCTTAAGTGTAGAGGCAAGAATTGTTCAAGAAGCTGTGTGTTTGTGTGTGTGTGTGTGTGTGTGTGTGTGTGTGTACACTGTTTACTTGGGTTGCTTCCCGTGCCCCCTCAGCCTTCTTTATTTCTTTTTTATATTAGGTATTTTCCTTAATTACATTTCAAATGTTATCCCTTTTTCTGATTTCCCCTCCAAAAAACTCCTATACCCTTTCCCCTCCCCTTGCTTACCAACCTACCCACTTCCACCTCCCTATTCTGGAATTCCCCTACATTGGGGCATTGAGCCCTCTCAGGACCAAGGGTTTCTCCTCCTATTTATGACTGATAAGATCATCCTCTGCTACATGCAGCTGGAGTCATAGGTACTCTTTGTGTACTCTTTGGTTGGTAGTTTTGTCCCTGGGAGTTCTGGGGATACTGGTTGGTTCATATTGTTGCAAGCTCCTTCACCTCCTGTCTTCTCTAGATCCCCCATTTGGGACCTGGTGCTCAGTCCAATGGTTGGCTGAAGGCATCCATCTCTGCCTTCTTTCTTACAGAACACAGGACCACAAGCCCAGAGATGGCACCACCCAACATGGGCTAAGTACTCCCCAATTAACCACTAATTAAGAAAATGCCTCACAGTTCGATCTCATGGATGCATTTTTATAACTGAGGATCCTTCCTCTCTGATGACTATAATTCATGTCACACTGACACAAAATCAGTTCGTACAGCAACTAAAACAAATATGATAGACATACTCTGCATTTCTGATAAAGTTGGGATTTAAATTGATCTAAATTTCTATATCAAATGAGTAGATGAATATCAATCTGTAGGCCTACTTAGATAAATAAGCATAAATAATCTACAACCACACAAAGAAATATGGAAAATTATCATAAACATTATGCTAAAAATAAGTCAGATATAAATGTGGGCATTGTGTAGAAGTCCACTCATATTATATACTTGTAAATCTGTGCAGTAACAATTTATGAAGATAATTAAATGAAATTTAAAGTATATAGTAATATCCTCGGTTGTTAAAATACTAATAATATTTAAAACAGAACTATGACACCATTTTCACCTATCATTTTTGTAAATACCTCAAATAGGTAATATTTTTGTTATATAGGGGGTTCGTTATTAAAAATTGGAATTAATATCAATCTTATGGTAAAGACTTTGCTGTTATTATGGTTCATTTTCACTATAAACTTAAGTGGTTTTAGAATGTCAGGGAAACCAATCCTTTACCATGTCTTTTAAAAATATTTTATTCAAAAAAAATAAAAATACATAAAAATAATTCATTCTTTGAAAAGTTCATGTATTAACACATGTATTTGATTGTATTTTTCTTCCCATTAACTCCTCCAGATCGACCATCATCCCCAAATTCCTCCTAACTTTATGTCATTTTTTGTTTTTCCATTGATTCCAATGCATACTACATTCGACTACGAGGTAAGCTAATGGAACATGACAAACCTATCAGGAGCCACATCTTTAAAGAAAACTGATTTTCTAACAACCTTCATCTTGCAAGAGATTCCCCTCCCCTGGTGTGACCAAGACTATTAAGTGTCTGCTCTCTTTGTGCTGAATGTTGATTTTCTTGATCTTGTTTCTTCAATCCCACCTGCTATGAGTTCAGGAGTAAGTCACCTTGGTCATTTAAGACTTCTCACAATCTTCCACATGCTCTTCTGTGTTCTTTGATTCCTATGTGGGGAAGTAATATTGAGTTCTCATTTATAACTGAGCACTCAAAGACACTCTCTATATTTTAAACTATTGTAAATTTTAATATTAACCACTGTCCACTAAACAAACAAGCTTCTCCAATAAGAACTGAGAGCTGAATTATCTATGGGTAGATATATGTTTAGAAGTACTTTGATGCTATATCTATTTAGCAACATAATATAAGTAGATTCATTCCTTGTATCAATGAGCTATCTAACCTTAGATCTTTGGCCATATTTACTGTAACAGACATGAGTTGTTGTTGTTGTTGTTGCTATTGTTGTTGTGTTTTTCCCTGTGGAGTGAGTCTTAAATCTAATAAATATGCTTGGCTATAACCATATAGTTCATTCAGTTGTTATAATTGTGGTTATAGTTGCTAGTCTTTTAATTCTTAGGCTAATGGGTGGACCTGGAGGGCATCATCCTGAGTGAGTTAACCCAATCACAAAAGAACTCACACAATATGTACTCACTGATAAGTCGATATTAGGCCAGAAACTTAGAATACCCAAGATATAAGATACAATTTGTGAAACACTGAAACTCAAGAGAACAAAGACCAAAGTGTGGACACTTTGCCCCTTCTTAGAATTGGGAACAAAATACCCATGGAAGGAGTTACACAGACAAAGTTTAGAGCTGAGCCGAAAGGATGGACCATCTAGAGACTGCCATACCCGAGGATCCATCCCATTATCAGCCTCCAAACGCTGACACTATTACATACACTAGCAAGATTTTGCTGAAAGGACCCTGATATAGCTGTCTCTTGTGAGGCTATGCTGGGGCCTAGCAAACACAGAAGTGGATGTTCACAGTCAGCTATTGGATGGATCACAGGGCCCCCAATGGAGGAGCTAGAGAAAGTACCCAAGGAGCTAAAGGGATCTGCAACCCTATAGGTGGAACAACAATATGAATTATCCAGTACGCCCTGGACCTCATGTCCCTAGCTGCATGTGTATCAGAAGATGGCATAGTCGGCCATCACTGGGAAGAGAGGCCCATTGGTCTTGCAAACTTTATATGCCTCAGTACAGGGGAACTCCAGGGCCAAGAAGTGGGAGTGGGTGGGTGGGTTGGGGGGGAGGGTATGGGGAACTTTTGGGATAGCATTTGAAATTTGAAATTTATATAAAGAAAATATCTAATAAAAAAAAGATTATTTTGTTGTGAAAAAGCACCATGACTAAAACACTGTTAGAATCAAATGGTTTCATTGGCTCATATTACCACCTCACTGTTCATCATCTAAGGATGTCAGGACAGGAACTAAAATAGTGCATAAATCTGGAGGCAGCAGCTGATACAGGAACCAAGAAGTACTACTTACTGGCTTGCTCCACGTGGCTTACACAGTTTTTTGGGTTTTTTTGTTTTGTTTTTTTTAGAATCCAGAACCACCCACTCATGGCAGCAGTACTTACAATGAGCTAGGTCTTCTCACATATGCTAGCAATGAGGAAAATCTACAGGCTTGTCTAAAATCTGATCTTATGGAAGCATTTTCTCAACTGAGGCTTCCTCATCTCAGATAACTATAGCTTTGTCAATTTGATATAGAACTAGACAGCACAGCTAGTTTGATTAGTAGTTTACAAGGTTCTGGTCGGTAAGAGTACTGAATTTCTTTCACAGCAACAAGCACAGCATCTTCCAGGATAATGAAAGGTAGAGGAAGCCTCCTGGTCACTACAAGGTCGATTTCTCCTTGTCAAGTAAGCAACACATGTGGAAAAATACAAGAAGAATGGAATTGTTAGGTGGTCTCCAGCAAACACAATGGTACGTAAGGTATAACTAGCATGGGACATTTTGCTTCACTTCTTATAGCTACTAGATGAAGTATTACCCCCTACTTATTGTATGTTCAATTAAATGTAATATATAAATATATTTATAAATGACATATACAAAACATCATATATATGTGTATACACACACATTCATATATATATATATATATATATATATATATATATATATGAGCAGTACCAAGCATGTAGAAAGAGGGTATCAGTGTTAAAACAGCCGAACAGAGACAGCTTTAGCAAAGTCCATTGAAATTTATATGATAATATCACAAGTCCCAGATGACTTATATACATTTCCAAGATTTGTCCCAAGGTTTTGAGGGTGTTGTATTGATGTTTCCATGCTTTCAGACCATTCCTTCATTTTGAATAAGAATTCTTATAGCATATCATTATGTATTATAAGCCTGTGACTTTTTTCTTAATTGTACAGAGGTTCATAGTGAAGAATTCTTTGTTTCAGAGGAAACTTTGTGCTTTGGAGTGTGAACAGTGTTGAAATTACTTAATACCATTATGCATTAAAATACTTATTTAAAACACAAATATATTCAAAATCAGAAGGCTATAATTTACTATAATTGGAAAAACTGAGAATGAAAAAGTGCCCTCACCCGTACTTTAGCCAATTGATTTGTCCATAAATACTTTTACCTTCAAAGCAAGTAGCTGCTGTAGTAAATTTATTTTTCAATTATAAATGTATAAGTTATAAAGACAAATTTAAATATACTTTTCTTTCACATTCAGTTTTATTAAACATGAATATAACAGACATGGATTTTTGTTTATATCAAATCTTTTGAATTTGATCTCTATTATTATATCTTCTATTCATTTGCTATATTATATTCTATTATAACTATATACTATCAATCCTTATATATTATATCTCCTATTGATTATATATCATATTAAAAATAATCAGTTTAAATGAAATAATCATTGTGATTTTAGAATTAATTCTTGTTTTTGTTTTTCGAGACAGGGTTTCTCTGTGTAGCCCTGGCTGTCCTGGTACTCACGTTGTAGACCAGGCTGGCCTCAAACTCAGAAATCTGCCTGCCTCTGCTTCCTGAGTGCTGGGATTAAAGGCGTGTGGCATCACGCCTGGCTCTTGAATTAATTCTTAATACTTCCATGTGCACTCTATTTCCACATCTTAGTTGTTGATATTTGGGATCATCTCTCTCAGGAATAAATACAGGAATGAATTCAAAACTTATTGCCAGAAGAACTTAGATAATTGCAGCAAAGCAGAAGTACCCCCAAACTATTGAGAAAATGTGATAAGTCAATATTTTCCTGAATACATGAGCTAAAAAGCAAATGAGAGTTATAAGCATTTGAAGGGCTTTATCAGGACCCCTTTGGAAATATTTATATTGGTTTCAACGATTGTTTCTCCAGTTCCCTCAAACTTCTGATCTTGTCTTCCTCTCCAGTTCCTGTTTTATGTGAACACTCTGAGTACTGCTTTCTGACATAACTTCCATCAATAGGAGTTTGAATTGCTATCCCAAAGTTCTCCATTATTTACTCTTGGTGCTATATATGTTTATGTAGCATTATGTGTGTGAGCATGTATGTGTGGAAAATCAGACAATGAAATTTTACTTTTCAAGAAGTCATGAAGATTGACTCTCATAGACAAATGAATATTTACCTTAAGAATTCATTATATATTTGAAAGAAAAATGCATTTAGGAATGAGTGTTTCCATGTTTGTCAAGTTCTAGACTTCTAATATTATTTAAATAAATCACTGTAAATGAATTTACAGGAGAATACACATTTCATAAAAGATCACATTTTATATTTATTTTTGAGGTTCATTGCAACATAATTTTTCTGTTTCCTAACTTCAAGCTTTCCCATATAGTACATTTTACTTTTTCTCAAATTCATGGCCTCTTTATTCCTTGTTATTGAATGCATATATATGTTTGCACACACACACACACACACACACACACACACACACACATATATATATATATATATACATTCTTATAAATAACCTGTTTTGTCCATATAATGCTATTTACATGTATGTATTCAGGGCTGGTAATGTAACAAATATCTGTTCTTTGTACTAAATCACCCAGAAACTTCACTGTGTGCTGTACTTGTAAGCTATAATAGAGAGCCAATATAAACAAAAGAATTCCAGGAAAATTATAAATTATTAGCCTTACATCATATCATAAAAACTGAACCTCTTTTATGTGAAATATAATCTTATATATTTATAAATCCCTCTATATACAATTCTGACAATATTTGTTATATATTTCAGAAATACATATATTATGACTAAGAGTTTATGAAGTCAGCCTAACAAAATATATCAATATTAAATAATACAGCACTTGATACTACCAGTTGAGAAAAATCAGACGAGTAAAAGTCAAATTTAAAATAATTAAAAGAAAAAAGTCATGTTTATAATTACCCAATTGTTTTAAATCTCAAATTTTCACTGGAAGATGTATATTCTTATGCAAATTGGTGAGGCCACCTCTTAATATAGGAAAGAAAAGAAATTTGCCCATTTGTGAGGACTTGCATGTGATAGTTTTCTATTATTTACTACATTTAGATTACTAGAAAAAGGTTTGTCCTCAAATGTGTGCTACAGGTTCCGTTTCTATGGATTCCTACATTATCCATTTGACCTATCTATCCCAAAAGAATTTCTATCACAAATGTACACAAAATCTTTGCCTTTTCTACCACGAGGCATAGACCTTTAACTTTTATTAATTACTATCTAAAAGATTTTTACATTCTTCTCTTATTCCTAAATATTTCTTAGATTTAATATAACACTTCTTCCTTTCCTTCCTTCCCTTCAAAACCCCATATATACCCCCTGCTTTCCTTCAAATTGATGGCTTCTTGTTTTGCTAACATTTCCACATGTATAATTTCTGCATTCCATATGGTATTATTTGTACACATGTTTTCAGGGCTGCCATTTGGTATTGGACAATCAATGGTATGTGCTTTTCTGGGGAAGAACCCTTGTCTCACCCCCACCTAACCTAGATTACCTATAGTTCTTTATGTAGGACTGAGACCTTGTGGGCTCCTCCCAATCTGCTTTGACATGTTCATTGGTATCATCCTTTCAGCTTCCATTTGTGCTGTCACGTTAATGACACTTTATCATTGGAGCTTCTGACGTTGCTAGTAGACACAAGTTCACAGCAAAGTCATCGACTCTTTAGCTCTTACAATTCGTCTGCTCCCTCTTCTGCAATTTCTCCTGAACCTTAGGTGCAAGAGATATTTTGTCGATGGAAATATTGGGTCTGGATTTTACAGTTCTACATTTTGATTGGTTATGGTTTTCTGTATTGGTCTCTGTTGCAAAGAGACATTTTCTCAATGAAAGGTGAGTACTGCACTTGCCTGTGTGTATAAAGAAAATGTTTATAGATTATTGTTATGAATTATCCCCATTTAGTAAATAAATGGTGATTGATTTTTTTAAGCATTTCAATTTGAGAGGCTCTCCTAAAGTAAGAATAATATTCAATGGAATTTCTTTCATGAGGTATTGATATGTCTTCTTTTATTTTCCTCCTCTCAAAAGCAAGTCCAACCCTTCCCTCACCATATACAATAACTAAGTAGGTGGGAATTCCTTTTCATCTTGTGAATATAAATCCAACCCTAAATAATAATATTTAGAGGTAATCAACTCTGATCTAAATTCTGAGAATAATAATGAAGTAGATTCTGGAAAATTTGCCATTTAAGTATGTTAAGAACACACACGTAAATGTCAGATATAGTCTAGAAATTTCTTTCAGCCATATTAAACAGCAAATTTTTAAAGAGCATTTTCAAGTGATATTTGCCTCAATGTACATAAAATATTTGGATATATGTGGCAATGTGTTTGTGTGCACACATGTATATCTGTGTATGTGTGTATGTGTGTAATTTTCTGTATTTTCATTTCTGATTCTTTTTTCATTTTCTTTGCTATAGAATGTCTATTTTCTAGTAATCTGTTTTTCCTGTTTTATTTTTTTTTCAGTCTCTAAAGCATACTGCTTTGGTTTCTGTTTGAGTTACTTTTGATTTATTATCTCCCTCTTCAGAGGGCTTTATTTTTATTTTTAAAATGGAATTATCAACAATGTTCTGTTTCTTCCCAATGGACTACATTTTATATTTGAACATTTTTAACCAACTTTTTTTTAATACAGTTTCAGAACTTGATATTGAAATTTATTTTTTCTGCCTCAAAGGAATGTTTTAAACTATTTTGGAAACCAAAAAATAATTCAGTTCTGTTCCTTGTGACTTATATCTTACCCAGTAAATTTATGTAGCATATTACTTGTTTTCATATTTTCTATCCCAAATTAAATCTGATTTCAAATAGATATTGTGTAGTTATCATTTTCTTCAAATTTCTTACCAGCTGACTAGAAAAATTATTTCAATAAAATTATAATACTTGATATTATTTAAAAAGAGGAAATTACTAGTTAGTTATTAAGGCATAAAGGTATTATCTGTCTTCTTATCAAAATACCATCTGCCTTTTATCACGAGTATTGGTGAAATTGTGGGGCATTCTTCTGGGATGCATCCTTGGAAACCAGTTATGCATTTTTAACAATGTATACCATAATAACAATGTTGTATTTTCTGTTAACAATTCAGTCCTGTCTATGAGTGATTACCCACTCACTATTATTTTCTTTCTTTACCATCCATTTCTGCCCTAGGAGGTAGTTTTCTGCTTTACCAAGTACCATTCATATTGCTGTTTCAGGTTAGATGCTTTCCCTCTCTGATGAGCTTAGTGTCTTTTTACTCCAGAGTACACATTAATTGCATATACATCATAGTATAATTCCCCAGGAAGATAATAATCAAAAAGTAAATCGTTAAAGACCTTGAAAGATTTGTTTAACTCATGTATGTGAGAACTACTGAGAAGCATAAACAGCTTGAGAAAGACTTTCAGAATTGGTATTTACCTATTTGATTAAAAAGTTGGAGTGAGTGTCATAGGATAGGGCTAGAGAAAACTATAAAAATGCAGTTCATAAACAATAAAATCAGCTTTTTTTTCTTGAAATTAAAATCTACAAGTTAGCACATAGTATCTTGATGGATGCATGGAATTTAATGAGTAGCATGTAGCAGGCGAAACTGATGTATCATCATGTCAACATAAGAACAATTGCTTTTAGCTTAAAGAGAATAAAAGATTTGTTTTGGAGCTATTCTGAGTGATCATGGCCTGGGGACACAGATTTAGGTAACTCCAAACACTGTGTTCCAACATGAAAGCAGTTTCTCAGGGCTTTTTGTTTAATTTTATTTTGTTATTTTAATAGTTTTACAGAACAAAGAATATCATAAATCAAAGTATCTTTGAAATACATTAGTGGATAAATCAAAAAGTAGACTGTATAAAGATGAGTGATGGTTTTCTATAAGCCTTATATGCTATCAGAAGACATTCTTAGTTCATGGATTTGTAGAAGCCAATGTTCTGCTAAGTTAATATTGTCTAAGGCATGAGCTCTTAACCTATGGATCATAACTGCTTTCACAGTCAGAAAACATGTATATTTACATTATGGCTCATAACAATAGCAAAATTACAGTTATGAAGTAGCAATAAAAATAATTTAATAATTGGGGTTACCATAGCATGAGGACCTGTAGTAAAGGGTTGCAGCATTAGGAAGGCTGAAAACTACTGGACTAAAGGGTTTATATTTATTGCCATGACGTATTAGTTCAGATACATAGTCGGTCAAGAAATGGGTATTTCATAAGGCAAAAACTAGCCCAACATAGTTAGTTTCTGGCCTGCAAAATTCCAGTCTCTCTGTGGTACTGAGTCTCTAATCAGTCTCTGCAGTCATAGAGCTCCTCCCAGGAGTTTTTGTTCACAGCCAGACATAACTTCTTTTCAGGATTTTTTTATTCATAATGAAAAGGTTAGAGGCATGCTGTGTAGGCTGCATAGGCATACAAATGTACATTCAAAAATAAAAAATCACATGTCTATATTTTGATAGGCTTTTTCTTTAACCTCCTTCTCCTGCCCAGAATCTTAGTGCTTGGGAATATATAGGAACAAAGAAGTACTCGATTACCTGCTGCTGATAACTTCTATAAAACCCCAAACAAAAGAACACAAACTTGCTCGGTATATGCAGAAGAGCTACGGAGCTGTAGTCTCTGCCTCAAAGAGTAGGTCTATTATATTGGGCTTTTAAGGGAGAAGACAGTCCTTGGAAAATGCCACAGAGATGGCTCATGCAAGGGCGGCAGAAATCAAGGACATTTACTGCATCTATTGAGTCCAGGGGACAGCAAAGCTGCCCATTCCTGAATCAGTGACATACACATAAGTATATGGGATGAACTGAAACAGGAGACATGGAAACATTCTAGATAGAAAATTGTTCATTATTGACCAAAGAGTAAATGAAACTTACATATGAAATTTGTCTTTTTTACTAGACAAAAGAATGCAGGATCATATGCCACTATTTGGAGAATGGAGTATGAAATAAAGACAATTTTTCCAGAGAAAATGAAATCTGAGGACACTTTTTTAATTAATTATTTTATGTACTTACCTTCAAATGTTGTCCCCCTCCCTGTCCTCTTCTCAGAGTTCTTCACCCCATATCTCCTCTTCACCTCTGAGAGGGTGTCCTCCCTGAAGGCAACCCCCTTTCCTGGGGCATCAAGTCTCTACAGGTTTATTTACATCCTCTGCCACCGAGACTACACAAGGCAGTTTTCTACTCCTGTATGCTCTTTGGTTGGTGGCTTTGTCTCTGGAGACAAAGCTCCCTGATGTCCTGGTTAGTTGACACTGTAGGTTATCCTATGGGGTTACAATCCTCTTCAGCTACTTGAAACCTTCCCTTAAGTCTTCAGGGGGTGTCCACAACCTCAGTTAAATGTTTGTCTGTATGTATCTGCATCTGTCTCAGTCAGCTGCTGGTAGAGACTCTCAGAAGGCAGCCATGCTAGGCTCCTGTCTGCAAGTCTAACATGGTATCAGTAATAGTGTCAGGATTTGGTGCCCATCAGTGGTACAGATTCCAATTGGGTTGGTTACTGGTCAGTCTTTCCTTTGGTTTCTGCTCCATTTTTGTCCCTGAATTTCTTTTAGACAGGAACAATTCTGGATCAAAAATTTTGAAGATGTCCCCATCCTCTACTGTCCACTAGAGGTGGTCTCTTCAGGTTTTATCTCCCCACTGTTGAGCATTTTTGCTAAGGTCAACCTTACTGAGTCCTAGAATCTCTTATATTACAGGTTTCTGGGACCCCTACCTCAAACCTGGCACTTGTATGTTTCCATTCTCCTGGCCTCTGGGCTTCTCTCCTGTCTCCACCCTTTCCTGATCCTGTTCCCTGTTCTCTATCCTTCACCTTCCTACCCATGTTTCTCCCTCCCTGTGCCTCCACTTGTTATTTTGTTCTCCTCTCTAAGTGGGACTGAAGAATATTCACTTGGGCCTTCCTTCTTGTTTAAATTCTTAGGGACTGTGGTGTGTGTCATGGGTATTCTGTCCTTTTGGGCTATTGTACATACATACCATGGTGATATTTTCTAGCTCTATCCATTTGCCTGAAAATTCATGATGACCTTGTTTTTAGTAGCTGGGTAGTATTCCAATGTATAAATGAACAACATTTTCTGAAAATAATTCTTCCTTTTCTTCTTTGGGTGAAAACATATATATTTTCGTGTACCAGAGTACCTAGACTACAGACTAGCAGTAGCTACCTCCTATTCCTTCAGCTGTCAGGATTTCTGACTGTGGTTCTAACACAGTGGTGGCTTCCCATGTATCCTACTTGAAGATGGCATGTAATTGTGACTTTTCGGTATTCATAGTCACATGAGTTAATTATCAAAACAAAACATCACAAGCACACACACACACACACACACACACACACACACACACACACACACACAAATAAACAGATTCCTTGTTTGCTTGTGTGCACATATGCACGTTTACTGTATGTATGGCTGTGTAATATTTCGTTCTGTCCTGGGTTTTGTTTTAGTGTTTTGTTTTGTTGTTTTTCTTTGTTTTAACATTTATTTATTTATTCACTTTATATCCAAATATCAGTTCCCCTATCCTCCTAGTAACCCCTCATGCTAATCTTTTTCTCTATTTTCCCCTCCCCTTCTCCTCTGAGAAGGAAAGCCCCTCTCTGAGTATCACTCCCAACCCTTTCCTCCCATGACCACACTCATCCCCACCCACTATCTGCATATCATGTCACAGAAAGACTAGGTTCATCCTCTACCACTGAGGTCAGACAAGACAACCAACCCAGTTAGAGGAACAGGATCCACAGGCAGGCAGGCAAGTAGCAGATTCTGGGACAGTCCCTGCTCCAGTTATTGAAGTACCTTCATAAAGACCAAGTTGCACATCTGCTACATATGTGCAGGGGTACTAGATTCAGCCTGTGCTCACTTGTTGGTTGGACAGTCTCTGGGAGCCCCCAAGTGTCTTCGTTAGTTGATTATGTTGATTTACCTGTGGAGATTCAGTCCTATTCAGGTCCCTCAAACTTTTTCCAACACTGCCATTAGAATTCTTGAGCTCCATCTAATATTTGGGAGTGGGTGTCTGCATCTTATTCCATTGACTGCTGTGTGGAGTCTTTCAGAGAACAGTTGTGAGGCTCCTGTGTATAAGCATGATACAGTATCATTAATAGTGTCAGTGACTGGTTCTTGCCCATGAGATGTGTTTAAATTTGAACCAGTCACTGTCCATTCACTCCTTTTTTGTTCTCTGTCTTTGTCCATGTACATATTGTAGGCAGGATGTATTTTTAAGGTGAAGGTTTTGAATTCTGTTCTTATCTCTCCATAAGGAGTCTTATCTAGCTACAGGAAGTGGCCACTTTAGGTGCTCTATCCCCTAGTGCTGGGATGCTCACCATGAGTCACTCCCATTCTTCTGGGAACATACCAGGTCTCTGGTTTGTCCTAAAGATTGCCCCCTCCACCATCAATATCCATTCTCTCTTCCCTGTTCTCCCTATACCTGATTCTCCACCTCAATTCCTGCTCCATCCCTCTCCTATCCATTTCCTTCTCTATATTTACCCCCAATGTCTACTTTAGTTCCCCTATCGAGAAAGAATTAAGCTCACTTGGCACCCCTTTGTTATTTGGGTTCTTTGGGTCTGTGGATTATAGTATATTTATTATGTAATTTATAGCCAATACTCACTTATAAGTCAGTATATACCTTGCATGTCCTTTTGGCTCTAGGTTACCTCAGAGGATCGTATTTTTGAGTTCCACCCATTTGCCTGGAAAATACATGAGGTCCTTCTTTTTAGTAGCTAAGTAGTATTTCACTGTGTAAGTGAAACACATTTTCTTTATACATTCTTCAATTGAGTAGCACCTAGGGTGTTTCCAGTTTCTGGCTTTTATGAATAAAGCTACTATGAACCTAATTGAGCAAGTGTCTTTGTGGTAAGGTGGTAGAGCATCTTTTAGGGTAATGACCAAGAGTAGTATAGCTGGGTCTTTTAGTGAACTATTCCCAATATTCTGAGAAATGACCAAACTAATTTCCACAATAGGTGTATAAGTTTGCACTGACAAGATCAATGAAGGAGTATTCCCCTTGTTCCACATCCTTACCAGTATGTGCTGTTACTTGAGTTTTTTATTTTAGTCATTCTTGGGGTTTAAGGTGGAATCTCAGAGTCATTTTGATTTTCATTTCCCTCATGACTAAGGACATTGAGCATTTACATGTTTCTTGGACATTAAATATTTCTCTGTTGAAAGTTCTCTGTTTACCTCTATATCCCAATTTTAAATTGGCTTATTTGGATTATCTTGGTTGTTGGTGTCTAATGTCTTCAGTTCTTTATAGATTTTGGATACTAGACTTATGACAGATATAGGGTTGATGAAGATTTTTCCAAACCTCTAGGCTGTTGTTTTGTCCTGTTTGTAATCTTCCCCCACCTCCTCAGCCTGAAACCTGTTTGCTCAGGTTTCACTGTTAGCAGGAAGAGAGAGAGCATCAGGGTGGAGCCTGCTGCCCTATCGTTCTGCCACTCCCACTGCTACTGCCTGCCGCCTTGCTGTTCTGGAGCCAAACAAGTGGTCACCAGAAACTGGACTCCAACATGATTTGGCGGGAATGGGCCCCTTCCCCTCCTTCATAACTCGGTGCACTGAATAGTAAAATTGAGCTTTGATCAGAGCCTGGTTTGTCTTAGCTCCATTCCTTCTCTCGTCTTTCTAGTTCCCTTTCTTTCAGCTCGAGTCTGCCATCTCAGCCATACCCCATTCCTCGTGAGCCACTGGATGGCATGAAACACTGATGATGGTACTCTTTGACTTACAGAAACTTTAAAGTTACCTGAGGTTCCATTTATTAATTGTTGATCTTAGTGCCTGAGCCGTTGTTGTTCTGTTCAGGAAAATTGTCTCCTCTACTAATGAGTTCAAGGCTTTCTCCATTTTCTGTTCTATTAGATTTTGTTTATCTGGTTTTAAGTTGAAATCTTTGATCAATTTGGACTTGAGTTTTGTGCAGAGTGATAAATATTTGCATTCTTCCACATGCTTTTAATGACTGCTTTCATTATCTTAAAGGATATAGGACCATTTAGATTGTTTACCTAATTTTAATTAAACGTTGGTAATTGGTATCTGTCTAGAAAATCATCTATTTCATTTAGACTTTCCAATTTGTGGAGTACAGGCTTTATTGCTTTGTCCTTTATTTTTTAATCTTTTATTGTATATTTTATTTATTTACATTTAAAATATAATACCCCAACCCAGTTTCCCCTCTGCAAACCCCCTACCTCTTTGCCCCTGCTTCTATGAAGGTACTCTCCCACCCCCATCCTGCCTCACTGCCCTAGTATCCCCTATGATGGGGCATCAAGCCCTCACATGAATAAGGGACTCCCCTCCAAATAACGCCAGGTAAAGTCATCCTCTGCTGCATATGCAGCTGGAGCCGTGGGTCCCTCCATGTGTATTCTATGGATGGTGGTTTAGTCCCTGGGAGCTCTGGGGGTGAGGGGGTCTGGTTGGTTGATAGTGTTGTTCTTCCTTTGGGGTTATGAACCCCTTCAGTGTCATCAGTCCTTCCCCTAATTCCTCCTTTGACATCATCAGAACTCTGCACTCCTACCACAACAATACACCTGAAAAGCAAGATTATGATTTAAAATCCCATCCCATGTTGATGATAGAGGTCTTTAAGAAGGACATAAATAACTCACTTAAAGAAATACAGGAGAACCCAGATAAATAAGTAGAAGCCCTTAAAGAGAAAACATGTAAGTCCCTTAAAGAAATACAGAAAAATACAGTCAAACACATGAAAGAATTGAACAAAACCACCCAGGTTCTAAAAACAGAAACAGAAACAATAAAGAAATCACAAAGGAAGACAACCCTGGAGATATAAAATCTAGGAAAGAGATCAGGAGTCATAGATGCAAGCATCACCAACAGAATAAATGTGATAGAAGAGCAAATCTCAGTTGTTGAAGATATGATAGGAATCATAGAAGTCCTGTTTTCCTAGTCACATCCTCTTCCACTGAGACCAGACAAGGCAGCCTACATAGTAGAACATATCCCAAGAACAGTCAACAACTTCTGGGATATGCCCTAGCTCCAGTTTTTCTGGACCCACATGAAGGCCAAGCCCAGTCCAGCTTCTATGTGTTTTTGGCTTGGCGGTTCAGACTCTGAGAGCCCCAAGGGTCCAAGTTAGTTGACTCTGTTGGACTTCCTGTGGAGTTCCTATCTCTTTGGGTCCACTATCCTTCCTCTTATTCTTCAATGACAGACCCTATTTTTCATCCACTGTTTCATTGTGGTGTCTGTCTGTATCTGTCTGCTTTAGCTGCTAGGTAGAACCTTTTTGAAGACAGCATGTTCCTGCTTCCAAGCTTAACATGTTAGGGATTGGTACATGCCCATGAGATGAGTCTCAACCTGGGCCAGTTATTCGTTTGGTATTCCCTCACTCTCTCCTCCTTGCCCAGTGCCTGAATATCTAGTAGACAAAATACATTTTGGGTTGACAGTTTTGTTTGTGGGTTGGGGTCTCTATAGCTCATGATGAGGAGGTGAGGGGCATCTCTAGGATGAGACACAGACCTGGGATAAGGGAGGAACCAAAGAATCAATTGAGTGACCTCAGCTGTGACTCATTACATTGAGGATATGGAATCAGTAGACCCACCCCCTGTAGCTAATCAGGAACTCCAGAGAAGCGATGGAGCACAGGTTTTTAAAGTAAGACTTAAGATTCCTTTGATTTCCTTAGTTTCTCTTGTTTTATCCACCTTTTCATTTTTGATTTTTTTAAGTGCGGGTATTATCTCTCTGCTTGCTTTGTTTCTAATGGATTGATTTCAGTCCTGCGTTTGATTATTTCCTGCTGACTGCTAGTCTCAGTTGTGTTTGCTTCTTTATTTGATAGAGGTTTCAGGTGTATCTTTAATTCCCTGGTCTTGGAACTCTCCAATTCCTTTATGGAGGCACTTAGTTATCATGAACTTTCCACATATCTCTGCTTTCATTCCGTCCCATAAGTTTGAGTATGGTACAGCCTCATTTTAATTGAATTCTAGAAAGTCCATTCTTCCTCTTCTTTCTTCCTTTCTTTCTTTTTATTTCTTTTTTCCTTACTTCATTTCTTTCTTTCTTTCTTTCTTTCTTTCTTTCTTTCTTTCTTTCTTTCTTTCTTCCTTCCTTCCTTCCTACCTTTCCTTCCTTCCTTCCCTCCCTCCCTCCCTCTCTCTCTCTCTCTCTCTCTCTCTTTCTTTCTTTCTTTCTTTCTTTCTTTCTTTCTTCCATGATCCAGTTAGCATTGTGTAGAGAGTTATTCAGTTTCCACAAGTATGTATGTTTTCTATTGTTTCTGTTATTGTTGAAGTCCAAAACTAATCCATGGTGATTTAATAATATGGAATGGGTTATTTCAATATCCCTGTATCAGTTGAGGCTTATAGCATGACCAACTATATTGTCAATATTGGAGAAGGTTCCATGAGGTGCTGAGAAGAAGCTATATTCTTTTGTGTTTCGGTAAAATGTTCTTTAAATATCTGTTAGGTCTATTTAAATCATAACTTCTATTAGTTTCATTACTTCTCTGTTTAATTTTTGTCTCAATCACCTGGCCCTTGGTGAGAGTAAGATGTTGAACTCTCCCACTATTATTAATGTGTCAGGTTTTATATATAATTTATACTTAAGTAATTTTTTATCAATGTGGGCACACTTGTGTTTGGGACATAGATGTTCAGAATTGAGATGTCCTTTTTGTGGATTTTTCCTTTGATGAATATGAAGTGTTTCTCCCTGATTCTTTTTATTACAATTGGTTGGAAGCATATTTTATTAGATATTAGACTAGCTACTCCACCTTGCTTCTTGTGTCTGTTTGCTTGGAAAACATTTTCCCATACCTTTATTCTGAGGTAATTTTTATCTTTCTGCCTACGTGTACTTTGTGTATATAGCAGAATGATGGATTCTGGTTTTGCTTGTGTCTTTTATTGGAGAATCCAGTCCATTGAAGTTGAGAGATATTAATGACCAATGGAGGTTACCTCCTGTTATTTTAATGTTGGTGATTTAGTCTCTCTCTCTCTCTCTCTCTCTCTCTCTCTCTCTCTCTCTCTCCCTCCCTCTTGTCTGAGTGTGTGTGTTCATCTTCTTTTGATTTTAATGTTATGGTATCTATTCCTTATTTTTATCTTGACAGTAGTTAGCCTCATTGGATTGGAGTTTTCCTTCTAGTATCCTGTGTAGGACTGGATTAGTGAAAATATATGGTTTAATTTTGCTTTTGTCATAGAATATCTTGGGTTCACCATCTATGGAGACTGAAAGTTTTGCAGGGTAGTAGTCTCTGTGTACTTTTAAGAACAACAAGACATTTGTCCAAGCCCTGCTATCTTTTAGAGTCTCTTGAGAAGTTGGGTGTAATTCTAACAGCTCTGCCTTTACATGCTATTTTTCCCTTTTAATAGTCTTTCCTTGTTTTGAACATTTAGTGTTTTCATTATTATGTGGCAGGAACATTTTGTTTTCTGGCCAATCTGTTTGGTTTTCTGTAACGTTTTTGTACATTTATAGCCATCTCTTCCACTAGGTTAGAAATATTTTCTTCTAAGATTTTCTTGAAGATGTTTTTTGACCATTGATCTGGGAATCTTCTCCTTCTTCTATTCCTTTATTTTAGGTCTGTTCTTTCCATAGTGTACCCAGATTTCCAGGATGTTTTGTGTCATTACCATTTTAGATTTTGCATTTTCTTTGAAAGGTGTATTGTCTTGTTCTATAGTATCTTCCGAGCCTAAGAAATAATTCTTACGTGTCTTTTATTCTGTTGCTGATGCTTATGTCTGCTTTCTTGTTCTCTTTCCTATGTTTTTCATCTCCAGGATGACCAGAGTTTATGTTTTCATTATTGCTTACATTTCCATTTTTATGTCTTGGAAAGTTTTATTCATATACTTCACCTGTTTGATTATATTTTCCTGTTTTATTTTTAATTATAATTATTTGCTTCCTCTTTTAATGCCTCTACCTGATTGAATGTATTTTCCTATATTTCTTTAAGGAATTTATTCATTTCCTCTTTAAAGACCTCTATCATATTTATAAGAATGGATATAATATTTTAATAATTCCAGTGCTTCAGCTTCATTAGAATATCCAAGGCTTGCTGTACTTAGATTGCTGGGCTCTGGTGGTCCCATATTACCCTGGCTCTTGCTTGTGTTCATATGCTGTCCTTTATGCATTTGTTTTTCCTTGGTGTTTGCTGAATGATCCGGATGAGAGCAGGATTTCTTGCAAAAACAGAGGGAGTCTTCAGCCAGATAATGGAGATCAGGTTACCTAACTCCGCTGCCTGTGACTCAGGTAGACCCCACGGGCAATGGATCGGTGGAGCAATTTGCCAAGCTGCAAGTTCTTCTCTCTTTTTTTAAATGTTTCTTTTTTTATTGGATATTTTCTTCATTTTCATTTCAAATGCTATCCCGAAAGTCCCCTATACCCTCCCTCCGCCTTGTTCCCCAACCCACCCACTCCCACTTTCTGGCCCTGGCATTCCCCTTGTCCACCAAACCCCATAGACCTCCATGAGGGTGGGGTGAGCAGGATGCTTTTGGGATTCTGCAGGGCTCCTGGGAACCAAAGAACCAGATAACGGAGGTCAGGGGGGCTTATGTTACTCACTTCTTCAAGCTGTGCTCCAGGCATACCAGACTGAGTGCCTGTGTGATATTGTCACTGTTAGGTAATCTAGAATCACCTGGAAGTAAATTTCCTTTCCTTTCCTTTCCTTTCCTTTCCTTTCCTTTCCTTTCCTTTCCTTTCCTTTCCTTTCCTTTCCTTTCCTTTCCTTTCCTTCCCTTCCCTTCCCTTCCCTTCCCTTCCCTTCCCTTCCCTTCCCTTCCCTTCCCTTCCCTTCCCTTCCCTTCCCTTCCCTTTCCTTCTCTCTCTCTCTCTCTCTCTCTCTCTCTCTCTCTCTCTCTCTCTCTCTGCCTCCTGATTGCTGTGATTAAAGTCATTAAAGGCATGTGACTTTCCATGCCTGGCTTTGGGAAATAAATTTCAATAAATGGATTGTCAAGACTAGGTTGGCCAACACGCATACCTATCAGGATTTTTAATCAATTGATTAATTGAAGTGGGCACACCCACCCTGAATGGGGAACCTCCATTGCATTGGCTGTCTTCAGTAATGGAGGCACACAAAATACCTAGGTGATTACAATATCACTCTATCCTGACTGAGATTATTTCTCTCAACCACCTACTGTTTTGGCTTCCCAACAATCACTGACAGTAAACTTCAATTATTAACTAAAATAAACAATTTCTCCTCCAAGCTGTTTCCCCAGGTTGTCATAGTAAATGTAAAGAACATTAGTACAGCATGTTTACAAAACATACAAATATATGAAAAACAGACAAAATAATTGAAAGCATTTTGGTATAAATATATATTTTGGAAAATGTACCAAAAGTATTTGTTTTTATATTGAGCGATTTTCAAGATAGTTTATGCACATTTTCCTTTCCTTGATACAAATATATTTAATAGTATATCAAGAATGTTCAAAAAAATTGCTTCTTAGATACACAGGAAAATTAATCCTTTTGTTTGTTAGTAAGGTCCCTTATTACCATGTACCAAATAAAACATAATTTTAAAGGGGTAATGAGTTATTGACATGAGGACTAAGATATTAAGAGTATGTAAAGATTCTGACAGAATCTGTCTCATCCAAATTCTACCTTATATGTAAGGCTTCAAGTGAAAATAAAGTCATCAAATATAAGTTCATAGATATGCTAATTTAGCATCCAGTATAGATATCCACCAGTTCTTATAGATTATTTAGTAGAGTTCAAATCATAATTTTCAGCAAACACTGAAACTAATATAATTTTATGTGTAGAATATTGTCTTCTGAAAAAATAATAATTTACATTTAGTGTCTTGTTTCCCAAATACACAAAACTAAGCATCACAAGGTCAAGGTAATGATTTTAATAACTGAAGAATAAGGGGTCCTGCATTAGAAAGGGGGTATATGGAAGCATTAGAAATGGAGAAAGATGAGATGCAAATAAGACATAGTAATCAGGTATGAAACTGTCTAAAGTAATAAGATAAATGTAAAAAGGAATAACATCCCAGCACAGAAAATATGAATTATGAGATAGATTATCATATCATTTAAGAAAAAAAAAGACTACTCACAAAAATTACCTGAAAACAAAATAAATATTGAAGGCAAAGACAAAGGAAAAGACTGTTATTTCTAATAGAAAAATATTATTTGCTACTGAACTTAAAGTATTGTATCATAAAAATGCATCAGGATAAATAAATAGGGATTACACAGAAATGAAGGTAAGAAACCTCAATAACACATGGAAAAAGATAGAGTGATGAAAACAGTGGTGTAATAAAACAAAAGAAACTAAAGAATAACATGAAATAAAGCATTGGTAAAAATGCAACAGCACTGACCATGTTTGTAACAAATCTTAGACTATTATAAATACTCACTTAGAATGGAATATATTCTAAGAAAAATATCTAAATTGCAAACAAATAATCTTAAAATACATATCAAATATAGCATTTGCTTAGAATGGAAAAATATACTCTGGAATATATACTTTCTTCTACTATACAGATCTCAGGGGATAGTTGATCAATAGTTATAGGACCTTAAATAAGTTAAAAAACAACTAGAATAAATTTATTTTTACGAAAACACATATTTTACCTTATTCAACTGAATAAACAATTGAAGTGTGTTTAATAAAAATAGATATGAAAACCCAGTAAATGAAAAAGATTTTGAGTTGTTTTTAATTAACAGGCACACTAAATGCACTCATGAGGCATGGTTACTTCTAAAAGCATGGCAGTTAATAGCATTTTAAGACTATTTCATCCCTAAGAATAACTGTAAAGAATGTGCCTAAGATGGATTGCAACCCCTCAGAGATTTTTGTGAGTGTAAATTTGCATCCCTCTAAGAGATGAACGTCAACAGAAGGCAAGGCTATGCCACAGCACAGATTTTTCTGGTAAATATTTCTTCCTGTTTAATAATTCCTAACCTCCTCATTCCAATCTACACGAGCACTTAACTTCCTATCATTTATTCAAGTGCACTGACATATAAATATTTGCAGAGCATGCTTATTTGCAATTTCTACTTTACAGTTTTTCGGTAAGAGAAAATACCGGAATCATGCCTGATGCTAGAAGCTGAGGAAAAAGCATCTGAATGTGTGAGACTGATGCAAAAATTGCTATCTTGAAATTTTAATAACCATTTTATACGACTAAGAAATGGATTATAGTTGTGATATTTTAAAAAATAAATCTCAGAAAAACAAATGCTTACATATCATAGTAGACTAAATAATAAGATGGTAGTGTCAGGATGAAAATTGACTCCAGCCATGCATATAGTTTCTCTGCCTTTCCCAGAATGGATGTACAGTCCTGTTGGACTCAGCTTATCATTAACTACTATGCGATTTTATTTACTGGATTTTATTTTGGTAGTAATAAAGCTTCGTATATAAGCACCAAACCCTGGTGCTGAGCTACAACATCAGTCCTTTTCTTTTTTAGTTTCACTTTCAGTCTTGAGATAGGGTTTTGCTCACCATTCCATCTAGCCGCCCAAATTGACCTTTACTGCTCTCTATAGCCTAGACAAGAAAGGAATTTGCTATCAAGTTGTCTCAGCTTCTCAAGTAGTCTGCAACACTCTCGAGTCAAAACTGGCTTATTTTGTTCTTTCTTAGTACAGTTTGAATAGAACAAACTCTTTTTGCCTCAAGTGCAGTGTACTTATGTTCTTTTTATTATTTAACAATATCAGTTCATGTGACCCACTTTACCTCTGTTCAAGAAGTAATTCTTCATGAGAATATGAAGTGCTCAACTCTAGTTGTTATACTATGAATAACATACTTGACATAAAATGTTTTCCTTGACCTATGAATAAATCACTGAATTAATTTTATACTATTTCCCGAACAATATTAGTACAGGGAAAATTTAGTCACAGAACTGCTAGATCCAAAGTCTATCTAGCCATTCAATCTATTTTTATCATAATCTAGGGAAAAGAAAAATAAACACTGAAGTAAACATGATCTCTATAAAATGATTAAAACAATACAATCAATCTTATTATGGTACATTGTGTAGAAATTCTGAAATAAAATGTAATTTAGACCTCAGAAAAATAATATTGTTAAGCATAATAAATGTTTTACAAAATGAGTATTATTATTATTTTAACCTAAAATTTAAAAACATTAAAAGTAAGGCATTTAGAAATGCCAAAAGTTTTATTATTTTTGAAAATTTTAAGAATTGTCTTTTCTTTATTCATATTAAAGAAATCTTTTTCCCCTTCTTTTTTAATTAATACTCAACTTTACTAAAACATAATTTCCAAAAGTAAAGCAGTTTATGGTTAATAAAACTTTTGAAGTTTAAAAATATTGTAACCAGAAATAAGACAAATATTAGTTACTGTAACTAGCACACACAAGCACGCACATACCCATACATATACAGATGACACTTTTCATTTTTAGACACTTTCTTTCTTCCTTGAGTCAAGGTCAAGCACATATATTCTGATAATAACAATTTCAATTTTCCTAACCGCCATATGATTGGAATAATCACTTTTTTAAAAAAAATTTTGTGGTTATTTTCTATCATTTACAATACTCAAATACCTCAAATGTAATCTTTTCTAGTTTATTGCTATTAACAGTCTTAGTTTATTCTGTAGATGTATCAAATCTGTAAGCTAGATGTTAGCTTGGTGTTTTTATGGGACTCCTAAAACTGGGACCAGGTGTATTTCTGACTCTTTGCCCTGCTCCAGGGATTCTTTTTCTCCTATTGGGTTGCCTTATCCATCCTCAATATGAAGACTTCTGCCTTGCCTTTTGTTGCTTGTTTTGTCCTGTTTCACAGTTGTCTCTTGGAGACCTGTTCTTTTCTAGAGAGGAGATGGATTGGAAGTGGATCTGAGGGAGAGGGGAGATGGTTGGGAGCTGGGAGGAGGGAAACTGTGATCAGATTGTAGTTTATTAGAAAAGAATCTCTTTTTATAAAATGAGATTTTATATATTATTAAAGAACACATAAATATTTTCAGGTACAGATTTTTCTGAACTTGACAGTACTACTTCGGCAGCAGGGACTGAATATGAAGAGAAGAAAGTGAGACAATAGTATGAAAAGTGTGCACAGGTTTATGCCTCATGAGTTTCTCCCATTTAGGGTATATTCCACATATTAAAATGACTTCAATGAGTGTCCTGGTCACATTTAATAGATTGTAACTTATTATGCAACAAGAGCTATAAATATTATATATACATATAATCAAATAATTTATTGATCTATTTTTTATTTAGTCTAGTTTTTGAGAGAGAGTCTTGCTATAAAGCCCATGCTGCCTGCATCTCATTATGCAATTGGCTTTGGCTGCAAATTCATGGCAATCCTGTTATCCAATCAGAGCACAGGGATTGCAAGAACAGGCTAGAGCTAGAAATGACTTTAATTGCTATTTTATGAACAAGAGACACAAAACATATTCTAATTATAAATGTAAACCCTGGGAATGGAATGAATAAATAAATTTTTGATGACGCAGTTCTAGGATTGTTGTATGGCCTCCTCTATGTAAAGATCCTTTGCTAAGTATAAAATATTATGTGGATATTTAATATAAGAAGATCATGTAACGTATTATTTAAATTAATATATTAATACTTATGTATTTAATATTAAATCGTATTATAATCCTGAGACGTAGACAAATTTAAAACCTGTTTTTAAGATGAATTATTTTACTAAGAAATTTGAAATTTTTGCTTTGGAATTAATATTTATATATGACAAATGTCTACATCACTAGTGTATTCATCTATTACTATGATCACATGAAAGCATAGTATTGTAAATATAAACAAAATTTAATTAGATACTCTTTGAAAATACCTTACTGTAACAGTAAGAGTTTAATCCTCATTTAAATATTATTTCCATGTTATAATTATACTTCCATTTTGTAGCTATTAACCAAAAAGTTTAATTGGCTAATAATAGTATAAAGTAATTTTGAAAGAAATGGCTTAATACTTGTTTTGATTTTGGGACTATATTATATTTTTAAAAACTAATAGAGATGCATTTAAATAAAACAAAATTATCTTCTCACTGACTTAGTTTTATATTTTAATGCATATTTTAATTAATGTGTATATAAAATTTTTAAGCACATGAATACATCATTTAATTAATTATTAACTGAAAAGAGACATTAATAAACTGGGCTTAATTTATTAATTAGTATTTAGATATAATAAAATGTCAGGCATACCATATGCCACAATGTTTTAAGAGAAACTATTAATTTAAAGAGGACATTTTAAATTAATTAATTAAAAGCCAATGACTCATGTTCTTTCAACTCTTTTGCAGTATGTGAATATTAAATAGGATGGTCATAGCTGGACTTGTATTTTACTTCATAAGATTGTTTTGGTAATTCAAAAACTTTAGTTCACTAAAGATTAAAGCTGAGTTGCTTTATGTTGTAGTCCTTGTCATTAATATATGTCTGTTCTTAACAAATCTGCAGCTTTAAAATTTAAAAAGCAAAGATGAGTCATTGATGTTTTTAATAGTTTTGTTATTTCAAAGACTACAACATTGAATCAAAATATCAGCATAAAAAGGGAATTATTAGAGATCAAGACAAATAAGTAGGACTGTAAACTAACTTTCTTATAAGATTATAAAAAAAAAGTTTATCAATGCTTCTGGCTTAGATAATAAATGGGCAGAAAAGAAGTAGTATTTATCAGGTTTTTTGGGTTTATCCAATTTGGGAAGATCTCCTTGAGGATTTCAGGAATTAAGCTGGGCATATTGTGGTGTGGATGATGTAGCCCAAAGTGATTTGTCTGAAATCAGCAAGAGTCTATAATGTGGTATCCAGCTAGGTGATTCTTTCTTTTCCAAACCTCCCACAGTGGCACACTAATAATTTGTATACATTCTATTTTGTTTTAGAGACATCAAAATTGACATGTTTCTTTATTAAGAGGACAAGAGAAAGTAGGTGAAATCTTACTTTTCAATTTTTAAGACTAAAAATACACTTTCTTCATACACTGTATTCCTTTTATAGTTATCTTTCTTCCAAAGTCTCCCAGATCATCCTCACTTCTACTTCTAGGAAAATCTACACCTTCCATTTCTTTCTCTAAGTAGAATAAAAAGAGTCATCTAAAAATAACGACAAAATAATAAGGTAAATACAAAGAAACAAACATTAAGATAAAACAAACAGAAACAAAGGGGTCAAAACAAAAGGCCAAGAAACACATTCTGATGCTAAGATACATTCACATAAAGAGGAACTTCATAGAAACAAAATAAGAATCTATAATATATAAGTTGGTAAAATTCCCAGATAAATCATTGTGAGACAAACAGTATGATCAACAAAAACGGTAAGACAAAAACAAAAACAAAAACAAAAAAACAAACAAACAAAAACGAGAACAACAAAAATATAAGTAAAAACAACAGCCAAAAATACCACTGGATTCTTTGTATGTTTGCCATCTACTCCCTGGTATGGAACTTGGTCAAAGTCGTGTTTTATATACCCAGAGAGACTTGATTGGAGAAAACTAATTTTTATGTTTCAAATGCTAATGTCGTGGAGGTAACTAAGTTAAACTAGGGAAAACTGGGGGCTGCTTCACTGTCTACTGCTCTCTTTCAAAGTCTCAGGTAACCCCTGTATGCCCAGAATAACTGGGAAGGGTAATCTGCCTCCAGTTTGAGGAGACTTAAGTACAGACTCAAAATCCCAGCCACCAGTTGGCTGTAATGGAAAAATACAAAGATTTGGAGTCAGAAGTGAATGGGAGGCTACCCAAAGCAGCCACTGCAGATCTGGGGCCAGACAAAGCCATGTTTAATCTCCAAAAGGAAAAGTAAAGGCACACAGGATATCTGCAAGTGAATACAGTGCAGAAAGTTTCCAGCCAGCCCCTAGTTGGACTCTGGGAATGAGGACGCCTCTGAGAATGAGATGAGGATGCCTCTGAGAATTTTAAATGACTCTCAATCAAATTGTCAGACATACTTGCCTCTGTACACACTGGTAAGGTCAGCCACAATACAACTTTTACTTTAAATAAAATGATTCTCGATATTCTGTTCAAGAAATTATCTATAAAACTTCAAAAAGACAAGAATTCTAGACAGTCTGCTGGTGCAAGTTAGTATCAAATAGAAACCGCAAATTCTTCAGATACAGCTTTCATCTGCTAACCTCACTGTGTAGGATGGGGGTCAAGCCGCCTGTCACAATCAACACTGAAAGAAGCTGCTGCATATTAGCTTTCATTGAGAGAATCTTGATTAATATCAGTTTCACAGGAGCATAGATGCAAATTTTAACGATGTACCTTGAAGAACTTGTTGGTATGATACCAGAAAATATGAAAGCCCACGTTTTCAACACAGATAGTAGCTCCTTGGTCATATTCTTCTGGACAAATGACATTACAAAATTACCCAAGTCCTTTTCAGACCGAAAGCAGATGAAAAGAACTCTGGTCTGAGCCTCTGGTTGACATATGTACTTGCACCACTCATCCATATAATCACTCTGTACAGTTAGGGAAACTTCTTGTTCCTCCTACAATATACAACCCGAAAGCCTTTCTATTTACTAGATCTTCATGGTTCTGATAAATCTTTCAGGGAACATTTTATGTCTTATTAGTACTTGAGTACAATTAGAAGATATTCAGAAGATGAACTTACATCAAAAATAGGTAGCAGTCATAATAGGATGGAATGAATAAATTATAAGACTCACAAATGACCACAATGGTGACATCACAGGTGACTTCTGGTGCTGTATATTTTAATGCATCACTTTCATTGGTTTCAGCACATTTGCTATTACAGAAAATTATATTGGTATTTTGACTAATATAATAATAATAATAATAATAATAATAATAATAATAATAATAATAATAACTATAATACAAGACTAGAAACTTTCAGTTGTTCAAAATATCAATGAAAAATGAAATTTTTGGTTCAAAAAACCCCCCCACCAAAACCAAGGTATTAAACTAATATATTATATTTCTTAATCTTTGGAAAGGAACCAGTTGGTGAAAAATTGAGACTGATGCCTCACAAACAAAAAGAATATCTGATTTATTTTGTAAAATTTCTATTTTCCCCATTGGTATTTAAAAGTTAGGATATTAGAACTCTTTCCATTTAATCAGTGTTTTTCTCAGGCTGTGGATCACAACCCATTTTGGGTCAAAGGACTGTTTGTTGCACAGGGGTTGAGTATCAAATATTTATATTCTGATTCATAACAGCAGCAAAGTTTTTTTTTAATTAGGAATGTTTTATTTAATTCAATAGGAGACATCTAGCAAAGTTCCATTTATGAAGTATCAATGAAAATAACTTTATGGTTGGGATTAACCACAACATAAGGAACTGCATTTAAGGGTTGCAGCATTACAAAGATTGAGAACTACTGATCTAAAGGTCACACAACCTTACGGTTTGATAATATCATAGAAACTGGATCTACAACAGTACCGGTGAAACTGTTTAATAAATATGTTTGAAATCATAGGTGTTGTGTAGGCATAGAAACAGGAGGCAATTAATTGCATAGAACTTGTTTAAAGCATAGAATAACAGTAGCTGGAACTGTCTATAATCTAGTGATAATGAATGTTAATGAGTGAGAAGAAGGCTGTGATCAATAGATCAAGCCTGATTCTATTGCTGAAATAAACACCATTATCAAAAACACTTTTGGGTGGAACCCGCATAGGTTCAAAGCAGTCAAAATCCTCATCCTGAGACAGAAAATACTAACAAATTCTTACCCCAACCAATAGAATATTTGCAATATATATTTGCTGGGAAAACAAAATCATTATTATATCATGAGTATATATGTCAACCATACTTCAGGGCAGGCCACATATCAAGAGTAGTTGATCAAGAGGTTTTTTGGGGGGAGGGGGATTCATTGTTTTATTTTGGCATTTTGTGTCTAGTGTATTATGTTTTTATTTGATCTGTTTTCATTTTCATGTTTTGTTTTTCATATTTTTATAGGTTTTACATTTTAGAGGTAGAATACCCAACTTGTTGGGTAAAAATTGGCAGAGGATCTGGGATTGAGGCAGCGAAAATATTTGATCAAAAGAGATTATATAAAAATAATTGTAAAAATACTCTAAATCAATTATTATTGTTAATTTTTAAAATTAAAATTTAAGAGAACGTATTTTATATGAATTTGAAAAAAATAAATTATAAATGAGTTTCCTCACAAATATGTGCCAAAAAAATATGGATGTCAGATGGTGTTGAAATTTAATCTCATTTTCTTAACTCATAAGTGGGAAGAGATCATCTACAATTAATGAGAATTTCTGTGTGGATATATTTTTAGAAAAGACAAATAAATTACCAGTAGGACATTTTATATTTATTCAACAGCTGATTAGGTAGATTGAAATTCTGCGTATCTGACATCTGACTCCTGTCAATGTTTTCTTATTAACAAATTAATATTTTATGTTAATATGCTAATATTAACATACTAGGGCTTGTATATTTTTAGTCATTGTAATAATTGAATATATATAATATACAGAGGTCTTCCAGGTCATATAGCCATATGATTTTAGAATAAGGTAAGCATTTCTGTAAATATTTTTAAATTGACTGTAATAAAATGCCAAACAGCAGAATTAATTACTTGCTCCACAGTCTCTGTAGTGATTATCATTTCATGTGGAGTCAATTTGCATATTTCATCAGCAAATGAACATTGAGATATGGCTCTATAATGTCTAACATACACAATTTCCCAATAGATGCCAAAGAAGTTTATGTGAAGTGACAGTCTATTTGCATTTACAACTTTGTCCTTGAATCATTTCTTCATTCTCACTATATAAACTTTATTATCAAAAATTGAAATTTATTCTTTCATTTTAGTGTTTTTGTATTTTTATTTACTTTTTGATACAATATATTTTGGTCATATTTTTTTCTTTCTACAACTCCTCTGAAATTATCCCCTCCTCCCTACCTACCTAACACCCTGCTAGCTCTCTGTGCATCTTTCAAAAACAAAACCAGAAAAATAAAACAACTAAAAATATCCAATATTATAACAAATAAATAAAAATCCCAAACAAAAGAAAACAAAAATCCCACAAAGTAGTACAGGGATCCATATTGTGTTGGCCAATTCCTGCTGGGCATGATGTGTCTTGAAGTGTGGTTGATACTTTTCCAATAACACATCATTGGAGAAAATGGATTTCCCTCTCCCAGAAGGTATAAATTGAAATAGCTTCTTGGTTAGGGTTAGGAATGAGAATTTGTGTCCACCTTTCCTTCTCAGCAATGGAAGTTTGTCTGGTTTGATCTTCTGCAGGTCTTGTACATGCTGTCAATATTTCCTTTGATTTCAGATATGTAGTAGTTCTGTTCTAAATGGAAGACATTGTTTCCTTAGAGATATCTACCATTTCCTTCCTTATTCCTCTTTTGCATAGACCTCTGAGTCTTGATAGGAGGTGCTTGATAAATTACCCCATTTAGAACTCAGTGCTCCAAAATCTCTTACTCTCTTCAGATTGTCCAGGTGTATATCCCTTTGCTAATTACCAGTTACCACAAGAAGATGCTTTTCTAATGAGGCTTGAACAATGCTATGATCTGTAAATATAACTATATATCTTAAAGAGTCATTTTATTGCTATATTCAATTAGAAGAATAATACTTTTAAATATCTTCATTAATTCTATGATAAACTGATGCAATATAGTTTGATCATTCTCAAAGGACCAGAGACATTTTTTCGGGGGGAGGAGAAGGTACTTTGGAGACAGGGCTGATCACTCTGAAGCCTCCTTATTGTTAGTTCACTAACTGTTTATCTTTGCAATATTTGTCATCTTATGAAAGATGAAGTTTCTCTAATGAAGATTGAGAGTTGCACTGATCTATGGACATAACAATAACTCATTAGATATCAACTAATTCAATAAAGCAATTACTGTATCCAGTTAGCAGCAAAATAGCTCAGGTCCTCCTCAAGGTCCTCTGACCTACTGAAATACAAGTTCTTGTTCATAATATTAGGTACAAGCTTCTTGTCAAGGAGCAAGCTATAAAAATAACTAAAAATTGTTGTTTCCTCCTTAACATTCATACTACTAGTACTCCAGTACACCTATGTTCTCAAACAAGTTGTTATTGTAAACCAGAAGGTTTATATTTGGGTGAGAATGATGAAAAGGAAAGATTAAGACAAGAAGCATTTATGCAGATAATAAAAAATCAGAGGGTTTATGAACTTCCTGAGTAAAACTCTAGAGCTCTCATTCAGAGAGATCTTGGTTAAAAAAAAAAAAAAAAACAAAAAACAAAAACAACAAGAAAAAAAAACAAGAAAATTTACAGCAGTCAAAAATAAATCTTTCAATGATTTAGATACATGAACTGTTATTAAGGAAATATATGTTGGCACTTAAAGGGAGAATATAATAAATTAACTGTGAGTGAGAGAAGTCTAGAGTTTACTCATGCAGTCCAAATACTATCTAAAGTAATTATAACAATTGCTCAAGTGATTCTAGTTTTTTTGCTAGGCCTTCAGAGTTGTACTTCTGACCATCTACTCAAGAATGTAGGGAAGGCCGAATAAACATAAACAAACTCTGAAGCCCCTCATGCTATGTAGAATTATTTAAACTTTTAAAATAAAGTCACAGGGAACCTCAAGTTTTACATATCATCTGGAGTATGGGCACAGTGGAAAAATTCCTGAAAAGAACATCGATGGCTTAAGCTCTAAAATCAAGAATCGACAAATGGAACTCATAAAATTGCAAAGCTTCTATAAGGCAAAGGACACTATCAATAAGAAAAAACAGCAACCAAGGGATTGAGAAAATATCTTTAACAATTTTACATGTAATAGTGGGCTAACATCCAATATATATATAACTCAAGAAGTTAGACTCCAGAGAACCAAGCAACCCTATTAAAAATTGGGTACAGAGCTAAACAAAGAATTCTCAACTGAGGAAGAAGGAATGGCTGAGAAGCACCTAAAGAAATGTTCAACATGCTTAGTCATCAGGGAAATGCAAATCAAAACAAGCCTGAGATTTCACCTCAAACCAGTCAGAATGGCTAAGATCAAAAACTTAGGTGAAACTGTTACACTTTAATTCATATAATTAATTTTAAATTCTGGGTAAACAATCTGGTAAAAAAACAATATTTTTATTAGCTTGTTTTTATCTATTTGTCTGTTAGATCACTTTTAGTTTTGATTTAAATTTCAAACTTTAATAACTGCACATTACAGATGCCTTTATATGCCAATACTCTTTGGAAATCTCTAAAGTATGCAAATGTCTCCAATTGTAAGGGGGGTTGATTTCAACTTCTAGAGTTTCCACTACAGGACCACTGGGGAGTGAGGAACATGTCCATGCTGCAGGTGTGTGATATAGCCAGGTGACTGGATTGGTCCCGGTGCAGAGAGATTTGCCTCTATTCACAATGCTGCTTGATCAATTAGGAGGCAGGTTGTGTGTTTGGTTGAAATCCTACTGGAAGCTAATAATCCACATTTGATGTAAAGTGGTTGGAAAAGAGATGACAATACTTTAACACATCTGATAGCAGGAGTTTAGTTTTATGGAAAGGCATGGAGATAGCACTAGAATGTATCACAAAGTCAACTAAATTTAACAAGGATTTTTCATAGTCAAGGCTCAAGGGTGGTGGCATCTATAGATCCTAGACGCAAGCTTGTACAACCACTCTGGAAATCAGTATGGCGGTTCCTCAGAAAATTGGACATAGTACTACCGGAGGATCCCACAATACCTCTCCTGGGCATATATCCAGAAGATGTCTCAACCGGTAAGAAGAACACATGCTCCACTATGTTCATAGCAGCCTTGTTTATAATAGCCAGAAGCTGGAAAGAACCCAGATGCCCCTCAACAGAGGAATGGATACAGAAAATGTGGTACATTTACACAATGGAATACTACTCAGCTATTAAAAAAATGAATTTATGAAATTCCATGGCAAATGGATGGACCTGGAGGGTATCATCCTGAGTGAAGTAACCCAATCACAAAGGAACTCGCACAATATGTACTCACTGATAAGTGGATATTAGCCCAGAAACTTAGGATACCCAAGATATAAGATACAACTTGCCAAACGCATGAAATTCAAGAAGAACGAAGACCAAAGTCTGGACACTTTACCCTTTCTTAGAAATGGGAACAAAACACCCATAAAAGGCGTTACAGAGACAAAATTTGGAGCTGTGACGAAAGGATGGACCATCTAGTGACTGCCATATGCAGGGATCCATCCCATAATCAGCTTCCAAATGCAGACACCATTGCATACACTAGCAAGATTTCGCTGAAAGGACCCAGTTATAGCTCTCTCTTGTGAGACTATGCCGGGGCCTAGCAAACACAGAAGTGGATGATCACAGTCAGCTATTGGATGGGTCACACGGCCCCTAATGGAGGAGCTAGAGAAATTACCCAAGGAGCTAAAGGGAACTGCAACCCTATAGGTGGAACAACATTATGAACTAACCAGTACCTGGGAGCTCTTGTCTTTAGCTGCATATGTATCAAAAGATGGCCTAGTCGGCCATCACTGCAAAGAGAGGCCCATTGGACTTGCAAACTTTATATGCCCCAGTACCGGGGAACGCCAGGGCCAAAAAGGGGGAGTGGGTGGGTAGGGGATTGAGGGGTGGGTGTGGGGGACCTTTTGGATAGCATTGAAAATGTAAATGAGGAAAATACCTAATTAAAAAAAAGAAAATGTAAATGAGGAAAATACCTAATTAAAAAAAAAGGCACTTTAGAACAGAAAAAAAAAAAAACAAAAAAAAAAAAACAGACATCCCTTTGCCAAGGAGGGATATAGTATTTTGGCATTTTTCAATGGACTCATTTTTGGGTAGAAGAAAGGAACGTTATGAATTAGAGTTTTGTTTATTTTCAATTTTTAAAAATATTCAACCTTGTAACTGATGAATACTGGGGAAATAAAAAGATTTGAATTCTTTACGATTCAAGAGATAGAATCATCATATGAGCTGTAAAGTTTTTAGAGTACAAGGTATTTATTTATTGTTTATACTCAACTATACTACGAGTATAGTTCAACACTTGCGTGAACTATACTCATCAAGAAATAGTATAATGTTTTATTTTTCTTCCTTTCTTATCTTTTCCCTCTTTATTTAATAAAGGCACCAAAGTAGAAGAAAAAGAAGAGAAGGAAGAAGAGAAAGAAGAGAAGAAAGAGGGGGAACAGACACCTTGTCCTATTAGAATGTTGGGCTTGAGTGACCATTTTTCTAATACCTGTGTTTCTCAACAATTATCTTTTGACATCTCAAAGTACTTTTCCAAGTATTTGTAAAAGAAACTATTAGACACAAATCATTAGAATAACTTTTCATTGGATAATGAGCTTTCAGAGAACACATTGTTTTTTTCAATTCATTTTCATTGTTAATACTTAGACTATGAGGTTTCTCTTTTGTTTGATCCAACTTCTTACCCTTTACCTTTAAGAAATAGACATGGTCCACCTTTTTTGACAGAAAACCTGTTATATTATTCACATTCCTTTCAATGACTGATCTCTCATATCTTTGGTATTATGAAACACACACAAAAAAGATACTGAAATTTCGTCATAGGTGCTTTTTGTGAGTTAGTGATGCTGCTGTTGTTGTTATTGTTTGTTTGTTTTATTGTCTTTTTTAAAGATTTATTTATTGTATTTATATGAGTACATTGTAGCTGTCTTCAGACACAACAGAAGAGGACATCAGATCCTATTGTAGATGGCTGTGATGCTGCTGGGAATTGAACTCAGGGCCTTTGGAAGAGCAGTCAGTGCTCTTAACCTCTGAGCCATCTCTCCAGGCCTTATTCTCTTTTTTAGTTTTGTTTTGACACAGTCATACTATTCAGCTTTAAAAACATTTCTCTCCCCTCCCCCCCTGACTGATAGGATTATGTGCCATCTCCTCAATAACAGACTTTTATGTGTTGGAAAGCTAATATCATTGAGCAGAAGATGACAAGGTAGCTGCTTTTAGCTAAGTATTCATCAATAAATTTTAAGGATTGGTGATAATTAATCTTATCATTAGCATGTTTTCTTTTCAATTAGGACCAGGGCAGGCAGGGTAATTAGGTATAGGGAGAGCAGGGGAGAGAGAATGGAAGTCAGTGTTGGGTAGAATATCTCTAGGAAGTGCCAGAGACTGGAGCCCCAGGGTAGCTATGGTGGTGACTTTAGGTGAAATTCCTACCCCTGGGATATCAATCCTAAAGTGGCAGCTTCTTGTAGACACGAAGGATCTTAGTAGAGAAATAAGAACAGTAACCCATTCACAAGGCCTTCTACCTAAAATGTGATTTGCCTACAAGATATGCAGGGACAAAACTAAAGGAGAGACAGAAGAAATGAACAACCAGACTGCTCTAAATTGCTACCCATACCAGTGGGCAGGAACCAATCCGTAACACTATTAATAATACTCTGTAATGCTTTCTGATAGGATCTTAGCATAACTGTCCCCTGAGAGGTTACACCGAACAGCTGACCAAAACAAATGAAGAGACGCAAAGCCAAGCATTAAATGGAGCTTGGAGAGTCATGTTGAAGAATCAGGTGAAGGACTGAGGGACAGAAAAAGGATAGAAACTCCACAGTAAGACAAACAGAGTTAACTAAGGTAGACCATTGGAGTTCTCACTTACTGAACCACAAAGCAACAGTTAGCATGGACTGGACTTAGGACAGATGTAGCAGATGTGCAGCTTGGTCTTCATGTGTTTCCCCAATTAACTGGGGCTTTCCATGAATTTGTTGCCGGTCTGTGGACCCCCTTCCTTTATCTGGGCTGCCTTAACTGGTCTCAGTAAGAGAGGATGCACCTAGTTCTTCACATTGACTGATGGGGTAGGTGAGTAGATACTCAGGGGTGACTGCCCTACTCAGAGGAGAAGGGGGAATTGGTAATAGAGCTGATATATTGGGAACTTCGAGGAGGGGAGGTCAATATTGGGATGGAAAGTAAACAAACAAATTAAAACAAAATTAACCAGCTGTGATTATATCCTGAGGAAACTAACATTTTATCACCAGCACAGAACCTCTTGTATATTTGAAGCCTATCAACAGAGATCCATCTAGAAAGCATAAGAAATTACTTGTCTGATACTTTGCTTTAGTTCTTTTTTTTCAAACAATTCTTGCATTAACTATATTAGAATATGATGCCTGCCTAATAAATACTATAGAGCCCATGGGAAGGTACCTTTTCTGAAAAAGATTCCATGTTATATCTAAATTGGTTTGAAAAACGTTTTAAATAAATGAAGTTTGGCAGTGGCATGGCAGAATTGAGTAAGAATTGAATAAGATGTTCTCTCTTTCTGAGTTTCTTCTCTTGTTTTGGAAGTAGTTTCCATCTCAGGGATAGGAGGAGAGAATTGACTTTTCTTTCGAAAACTCTAGGGGCAAGAGCTTCTAATGGTATGATGCATCATTGTCACAATTCTCATACAAAGGACAGAGAACAAAATTCAGAAAACATTAAGAAAAAGTCACCATTAGCACTGTGAATGTTCTTAGAGAACAGCTTAGCTGTGCTATTCCAACATCAGACTATGGAGGCCTTTGCTTCTGAACAGGCTGGCTCAAAAGCAATAGTTTTTATCTCACAAGTTACCACAGTTTTCTCAAGAGACAAATCATTTGTCATATATTATTATGAAATTTTATGTAGATAAACTGGTCAAATATTTTATTTTTCTGTCCTTGTACCTATAAGAAATTGTCTATTTCCAGTTTTTAACTTTAGTAACCAGGTCTCACACCTAACTTGGAGGGAATATTTTTCTTATTGTAAATTTGTTCCAAGCCTGTGTTCTTTTCCTAATGCAATTAGCCCTTGACACATGAAGGTTTACAGAGCTTTATTTATAGTTTTTACTCTATAGGGGGCTTGATATTACTTTAGAAATAACAATTTAGGAATTTTATAAAATAATTATGAGGAATTAGGAAATCATCATTTCATCTACACAGCATTACTATAAGAAAGTACATCTTTCTATTGATTCTGCAGGAATTCTGCCCAATAGAGTGGACTAATGCCCTTGAATGATTAGGCTTTTTACCAATGACAGGAAAGACATATCAGCAGCAAGAAGCTACACTGGAATGATGATTCTTGGGATCATGACTCTCAGAGCTCATTCATTGCTGCCATGCAAAATGGCAGTCCATCTTCAGAAATTCCCTTGTTTGCCATAGCCTTTCCAAGACTTGGGAAGGGGAAAACATTTGAAATGTGAATAAATAAAAGAATCCAATAGAAATGTATGTCTTCAATGTACTATTATGCTCTAGTGATAGTTTGTACCATATAATGATATGTATGTTGGGAGATCTGCTCTGTAAGAGAAACTGATGGGGAGCACATCTTGGGCAGATGGGAGGTGGAAAGTACAGGGAAGGTTGGAGGAAGGGAAATTGAGGTCAGGATGTATTGCTTGAGAGAAGAATTAAAATATGGGATATAAAAGTAGAAGAAAATTAATTCAGTAGTTCAATAATTTCTAAAATTTCTCTCAAATCCAATACTTCACCTCTGAAGCACTTGATTTAAGATTGTTCTATTAAGGAAAGTATACAATTTAATTGAATCTTACCAAATGAACCCCCCACTCCACTTCCAAGAACTGAAGAAATTACCTATTTGTGTTTTTCTTTCTCAAATCGGCTGCATGAAAATAAATTCTCAACAAATACAACACAACTGTCAGTTTCCATTATACTGTGAACATGTCCCTTTCCAGTAACTTTAGACTTTGTGTTGGGTACAGTAAAGCATACATCACCTTGCATTGATCTTATGCATATGAATTGTCATTTAAAAAGCTCTTGTCCATAGTACATGACAGACTGTAAAGTTGTCTTGATGAAACACACTGAAACATAATTCAAGTATGCAAGACATATATGCATCCCCGATGGAAGTGGTAACAGAAAATCCTACTTTCATTTTGAAGCAGTTATTGATTCCTGAGAATTAATTTTGAGGAGTTAAATATACTATCTTAAAAACAGACAGCATCCCCTTACAGTCTATTTGTATAAGTTTCCCAGGTCCATTATCAAAGCTTAATGGCTTACAGGAAATATTGTATATCACTATTATGTTCTTGCAGATGTCAACTTCTGAAAATAATATTTTCAAAAAACGAATTTTAATGAGCATTGGACACAAGTGTTACCAGACTTTCACCTGGAAGCTAAACTAAATTTTTTTTCAGCCCCAATTAAAATCTTTCTAGCCTTTTGATTTAATAAGTGAACTTAAGTCTTTTACTTAATGCCATCCATATTGATTTTTATGCTTATTTTTGTTGTGAGAATGGTTTTCTTGTTCTCTTATTTTTAGTCCCTTCTCTTAAAAATATTAATGCTCACCTCACCTCAGTGCCTAAAGCATTCAATCAATGCTATAGTACTTAGGCAAGGGTTTTGGGGAAATTATATTTAGCTCCATTTTGTGATGTATAAATCGCAGACTTTGCTCATTTGTGCACAGAGGATACTTTTTGCTTTTTACATCTCAATCACTGCCTCCTACCCCCCCACTCACAGACTCCCTCCCCCAATCTTCATCCCCTTCTCCTCTGAGAAGCTGGGCTTCCCAGTCCAGTGTGTATCCCCTGACAATGGAAAATCATGTCTTCAGATCTGGGTAAGTCCTCTCCCACTAAGACAAGACAAGGCAGCCCTGTCCGGGAAAAGATTTATAAGTGTCTTGATGACCCACTGGGTTGTGGTGCTGTTTTGAAGGATGTGGATAGCAGATGCCATGTTAAAGGTTTGTGTTTGTGTGATTGGTTGGAATCTTTTTCTTTGTGGGGAAACAGTCAACTCTCTGTAATCTACCTAGAAATGAAAATTACCTTTATTACAACATGTGTGAAATGAACCATGGATGGATGGTGTCAAAATAAGAAGGCAATGTGTGGTACACAGAAAGAAATCAACAGACATCCAAAAATTTTTCTATTTTAAAAACAAACCATGTGACAATTTCATTATGTTTTCTAGGCAAAGAAGCCACACTGTGTGGCTCTTCTGAGATACCAATTCCTCAAAACTATGGAGAGCCTCACCGAAATGCCAAGCAGCCTAAGGGCCTGCCCATCTGGAATAGAATTGTGCTGTAAGTGCAACATTAAATTTTTTTTAAACTTCTATTTTTTATTCTTTAGATTCTTTTGCTTCTGCACTCCAAACCCTTACACCCTGTTCTAATCTACCCATTTACATTATGTAATTCTGAATCGAATTCTGAGTGTTTAATCAAAAGAAGCTATTTTTATAACAACTTTTGAAATATTCATAAATTTTTACCACTCTTGAGCAAAGCATAGTCCTTTTCCAGGCCATATAATGGTTTTAAATACACTGACACATTTTAACATACTGGAGAATATCCTTTGATGTGGGCTATACAATTTTGGCTAAAAGGATATAAACTTTAAACTGAGTGAGGTTGAGTTTAAAAAAAGACCACTGCTCAGCCTCAGCAGCAGTGGTCACTATCTTGGTTCCGGGACTCAGCAGAACTTAGGAAATTAGTCTGAACAGGTGAGAGGGTGCGCCAGAGAACCGGACAGCTTCTGGGACAGGCGGAAGCACAGAGCCGCTGAGGCAGCACCCTTGGCGGGCTGCAGACAGCCGACCACCGTCCGGACCAGAGGACAGGTATCCACCTGGCTTGGGAGGCGGCCTCAGCCTCAGGAGCAGCGGTCGCCATCTTGGTTCAGGGACTCCCTGGAACTTAGGAATTTAGTCTGCACAGGTGAGAGTCTGCACCACAGAAGCTGACAGCTTCTGGGAACTGCCAAAGCAACACAGCTTCTGAGAAAGGCCCTGTTTTGGGCCTTATTCTTCGGCACACCTTCCCTGTAAGAGAGCTTGCCAGCAGAGAGTGCTCTGAGCACTGAAACTCAGAGGAGAGAATCTGTCTCCCAGGTCTGCTGATAGACGGTAACAGAATCACCAGAAGAACAATCTCTAAACAGAGTCAACTATAACTACTAACTCCAGAGATTACCAGATGGCGAAAGGTAAACGTAGGAATCTTACTAACAGGAACCAAGACCACTCACCTTCATCAGAACCCAGCACTCCCACTTTGTCCAGTCCAGGACACACCAACACACCCGAAAACCTAGACCTAGATTTAAAAGCATATCTCATGATGATGGTAGAGAACATCAAGAAGGACTTTAATAAATCACTTAAAGAAATACAGGAGAACACTGCTAAAGAGTTACAAGTCCTTAAAGAAAAACAGGAAAACACAATCAAACAGGTAGAAGTCCTTACAGAAAAAGAGGAAAAAACATACAAACAGGTGATGGAAATGAACAAAACCATACTAGACCTAAAAAGGGAAGTAGACACAATAAAGAAAACTCAAAGTGAGGCAACTCTGGAGATAGAAACCCTAGGAAAGAAATCTGGAACCATAGATTTGAGCATCAACAACAGAATACAAGAGATGGAAGAGAGAATCTCAGGTGCAGAAGATTCCATAGAGAACATCGGCAAAACAATCAAACAAAATGGAAAATGCAAAAAGACCCTAACTCAACATATCCAGGAAATCCAGGACACAATGAGAAGACCAAACCTACGGATAATAGGAGTGGATGAGAATGAAGATTTTCAACTCAAAGGACCAGCAAACATCTTCAACAAAATTATTGAAGAAAACTTCCCAAATCTAAAGAAAGAGATGCCTATGAACATACAAGAAGCCTACAGAACTCCAAATAGACTGGGCCAGAAAAGAAATTCCTCCCGACACATAATAATCAGAACAACAAATGCACTAAATAAAGACAGAATACTAAAAGCAGTAAGGGAAAAAGGTCAAGTAACATATAAAGGCAAGCCTATCAGAATTACACCAGATTTTTCACCAGAGACTATGAAAGCCAGAAGAGCCTGGACAGATGTTATACAGACACTAAGAGAACACAAATTCCAGCCCAGGCTACTATACCCAGCCAAACTCTCAATTACCATAGATGGAGAAACCAAAGTATTCCACGACAAAACCAAATTCACACATATCTCTCCACGAATCCAGCTCTTCAAAGGATAATAATAGAAAAAAACCAATACAAGAACGGGAACAATGCCCTAGAAAAAACAGGAAGGTAATCCCTCAACAAACCTAAAAGAAGACAGCCACAAGAACAGAATGCCAACTTTAACAACAAAAATAACAGGAAGCAACAATTACTTTTCCTTAATATCTCTTAACATCAATGGTCTCAACTCGCCAATAAAAAGACATAGACTAACAAACTGGCTACACAAACAAGACCCAACATTTTGCTGCTTACAGGAAACTCATCTCAGAGAAAAAGATAGACACTACCTCAGAATGAAAGGCTGGAAAACAATTTTCCAAGCAAATGGTATGAAGAAACAAGCAGGAGTAGCCATCCTAATATCTGATAAGATTGACTTCCAACCCAAAGTCATCAAAAAAGACAAGGAGGGACACTTCATTCTCATCAAAGGTAAAATCCTCCAAGAGGAACTCTCAATTCTGAATATCTATGCTCCAAATACAAGAGCAGCCACATTCACTAAAGAAACTTTAGTAAAGCTCAAAGCACACATTGCGCCTCACACAATAATAGTGGGAGACTTCAACACACCACTTTCACCAATGGACAGATCATGGAAACAGAAACTAAACAGGGACACACTGAAACTAACAGAAGTGATGAAACAAATGGATCTGACAGATATCTACAGAACATTTTATCCTAAAACAAAAGGATATACCTTCTTCTCAGCACCTCATGGTACCTTCTCCAAAATTGACCACATAATAGGTCACAAATCAGGCCTCAACAGATTCAAAAATATTGAAATTGTCCCATGTATCCTATCAGATCACCATGCACTAAGGCTGATCTTCAATAACAAAATAAATAACAGAAAGCCAACATTCACATGGAAACTGAACAACACTCTTCTCAATGATACCTTGGTCAAGGAAGGAATAAAGAAAGAAATTAAAGACTTTTTAGAGTTTAATGAAAATGAAGCCACAACGTACCCAAACCTTTGGGACACAATGAAAGCATTTCTAAGAGGGAAACTCATAGCTATGAGTGCCTTCAAGAAAAAACGGGAGAGAGCACATACTAGCAGCTTGACAACACATCTAAAAGCTCTAGAAAAAAAGGAAGCAAATTCACCCAAGAGGAGTAGACGGCAGGAAATAATCAAACTCAGGGGTGAAATCAACCAAGTGGAAACAAGAAGAACTATTCAAAGAATTAACCAAACGAGGAGTTGGTTCTTTGAGAAAATCAACAAGATAGATAAACCCTTAGCTACACTCACTAAAGGGCACAGGGACAAAATCCTAATTAACAAAATCAGAAATGAAAAGGGAGACATAACAACAGATCCTGAAGAAATCCAAAACACCATCAGATCCTTCTACAAAAGGCTATACTCAACAAAACTGGAAAACCTGGACGAAATGGACAAATTTCTGGACAGATACCAGGTACCAAAGTTGAATCAGGATCAAGTTGACCTTCTAAACAGTCCCATATCCCCTAAAGAAATAGAAGCAGTTATTAATAGTCTCCCAGCCAAAAAAAGCCCAGGACCAGACGGGTTTAGTGCAGAGTTCTATCAGACCTTCAAAGAAGATCTAACTCCAGTTCTGCACAAACTTTTTCACAAGATAGAAGTAGAAGGTATTCTACCCAACTCATTTTATGAAGCCACTATTACTCTGATACCTACACCACAGAAAGATCCAACAAAGATAGAGAACTTCAGACCAATTTCTCTTATGAACATCGATGCAAAAATTCTTAATAAAATTCTCGCTAACCGAATCCAAGAACACATTAAAGCAATCATCCATCCTGACCAAGTAGGTTTTATTCCAGGGATGCAGGGATGGTTTAATATACGAAAATCCATCAATGTAATCCATTATATAAACAAACTCAAAGACAAAAACCACATGATCATCTCGTTAGATGCAGAAAAAGCATTTGACAAGATCCAACACCCATTCATGATAAAAGTTCTGGAAAGATCAGGAATTCAAGGCCAATACCTAAACATGATAAAAGCAATCTACAGCAAACCAGTAGCCAACATCAAAGTAAATGGAGAGAAGCTGGAAGCAATCCCACTGAAATCAGGGACTAGACAAGGCTGCCCACTTTCTCCCTACCTTTTCAACATAGTACTTGAAGTATTAGCCAGAGCAATTCGACAACAAAAGGAGATCAAGGGGATACAAATTGGAAAAGAGGAAGTCAAAATATCACTTTTTGCAGATGATATGATAGTATATATAAGTGACCCTAAAAATTCCAACAGAGAACTCCTAAACCTGATAAACAGCTTCGGTGAAGTAGCTGGATATAAAATTAACTCAAACAAGTCAATGGCCTTTCTCTACACAAAGAATAAACAGGCTGAGAAAGAAATTAGGGAAACAACACCCTTCTCAATAGCCACAAATAATATAAAATATCTCGGCGTGACTCTAACGAAGGAAGTGAAAGATCTGTATGATAAAATCTTCAAGTCCCTGAAGAAAGAAATTAAAGAAGATCTCAGAAGATGGAAAGATCTCCCATGCTCATGGATTGGCAGGACCAACATTGTAAAAATGGCTATCTTGCCAAAAGCAATCTACAGATTCAATGCAATCCCCATTAAAATTCCAACTCAATTCTTCAACGAATTAGAAGGAGCAATTTGCAAATTCATCTGGAATAACAAAAAACCGAGGATAGCAAAAACTCTTCTCAAGGATAAAAGAACCTCTGGTGGAATCACCATGCCTGACCTAAAGCTTTACTACAGAGCAATTGTGATAAAAACTGCATGGTACTGGTATAGAGACAGACAAGTGGACCAATGGAATAGAATTGAAGACCCAGAAATGAACCCACACACCTATGGTCACTTGATCTTCGACAAGGGAGCCAAAACCATCCAGTGGAAGAAAGACAGCATTTTCAACAATTGGTGCTGGCACAACTGGTTGTTATCATGTAGAAGAATGCCAATCGATCCATACTTATCTCCTTGTACTAAGGTCAAATCTAAGTGGATCAAGGAACTTCACATAAAACCAGAGACACTGAAACTTATAGAGGAGAAAGTGGGGAAAAGCCTTGAAGATATGGGCACAGGGGAAAAATTCCTGAACAGAACAGCAATGGCTTGTGCTGTAAGATCGAGAATTGACAAATGGGACCTAATGAAACTCCAAAGTTTCTGCAAGGCAAAAGACACTGTCTATAAGACAAAAAGACCACCAACAGACTGGGAAAGGATCTTTACCTATCCTAAATCAGATAGGGGACTAATATCCAACATATATAAAGAACTCAAGAAGGTGGACCTCAGAAAATCAAATAACCCCCTTAAAAAATGGGGCTCAGAACTGAACAAAGAATTCTCACCTGAGGAATACCGAATGGCAGAGAAGCACCTGAAAAAATGTTCAACATCCTTAATCATCAGGGAAATGCAAATCAAAACAACCCTGAGATTCCACCTCACACCAGTGAGAATGGCTAAGATCAAAAATTCAGGTGACAGCAGATGCTGGCGAGGATGTGGAGAAAGAGGAACACTCCTCCATTGTTGGTGGGATTGCAGGCTTGTACAACCACTCTGGAAATCAGTCTGGCGGTTCCTCAGAAAATTGGACATAGTACTACCGGAGGATCCAGCAATACCTCTCCTGGGCATATATCCAGAAGAAGCCCCAACTGGTAAGAAGGACACATGCTCCACTATGTTCATAGCAGCCTTATTTATAATAGCCAGAAACTGGAAAGAACCCAGATGCCCCTCAACAGAGGAATGGATACAGAAAATGTGGTACATCTACACAATGGAGTACTACTCAGCTATTAAAAAGAATGAATTTATGAAATTCCTAGCCAAATGGATGGACCTGGAGAGCATCATCCTGAGTGAGGTAACACAATCACAAAGGAACTCACACAATATGTACTCACTGATAAGTGGATACTAGCCCAAAACCTAGGATACCCACGATATAAGATACAATTTCCTAAACACATGAAACTCAAGAAAAATGAAGACTGAAGTGTGGACACTATGCCCCTCCTTAGAAGTGGGAACAAAACACCCATGGAAGGAGTTACAGAAACAAAGTATGGAGCTGAGATGAAAGGATGGACCATGTAGAGACTGCCATATCCAGGGATCCACCCCATAATCAGCTTCCAAATGCTGACACCATTGCATACACTAGCAAGATTTTACTGAAAGGACCCAGATGTAGCTGTCTCTTGTGAGACTATGCCGGGGCCTAGCAAACACAGAAGTGGATGCTCACAGTCAGCTAATGGATGGATCACAGGGCTCTCAATGGAGGAGCTAGAGAAAGTACCCAAGGAGCTAAAGGGATCTTCAACCCTATAGGTGGAACAACATTATGAACTAACCAGTACCCCTGAGCTCTTGACTCTAGCTGCATATGTATCAAAAGATGGCCTAGTCGGCCATCACTGGAAAGAGAGGCCCATTGGACACGCAGACTTTGTGTGCCCCGGTACAGGGGAACGCCAGGGCCAAAGGGGGGGAGTGGGTGGGTAGGGGAGTGGGGGTGGGTGGGTAAGGGGGACTTTTGGTATAGCATTGGAAATGTAAATGAGCTAAATACCTAATAAAAAAAAAAAAAAAAAAAAAAAGAACAAACCACAACATCCAGGTCAAGGTAAACAGGAAGTCATGCTCCGGGATGTTGGTCAGTTAAGGGATTGTTTCTGTAGAAAATGCTCCCATAAAAACACAAGCTCACCAGTTTGGATTGAAGCTAAACTCAGACTCTTTTCAGGCAGTGATGTCACTATCAACTTTTACATGTTAAGTATTTGCGCTCTTAATGTTAGTAATTACACTTCTCATATTAACATATAACCATGATAGGAGGGGTCCTATCATGTCTTTCAGTTCCTGGTAGACCAAAAATGCTAAGTCCCTGTTTGCGTAGCTGTATAATATTAGAAGTCTTTTTATTTGTACTATATAATTTAGTCTTTTCAAATTGTGTGTGCACTCTACGAATTAGAGATTGCCTTTTTCTATTTAATAAATGAGTACAGAGTGGCTAAGGGAAAAAAAAAAAAAAAAAAGAAAGCCAACACTCACGTGGAAACTGAACAACACTCTTCTCAATGATACCTTGGTCAAGGAAGGAATAAAGAAAGACATTAAAGACTTTTTAGAGTTTAATGAAAATGAAGCCACAACGTACCCAAACCTTTGGGACACAATGAAGGCATTTCTAAGAGGGAAACTCATAGCTCTGAGTGCCTCCAAGAAGAAACGGGAGAGAGCACATACTAGCAGCTTGACAACACATCTAAAAGCTCTAGAAAAGAAGGAAGCAAATTCAGCCAAGAGGAGTAGACGGCAGGAAATAATCAAACTCAGGGGTGAAATCAACCAAGTGGAAACAAGAAGAACTATTCAAAGAATTAACCAAACGAGGAGTTGGTTCTTTGAGAAAATCAACAAGATAGATAAACCCTTAACTAGACTCACTAGAGGGCACAGGGACAAAATCTTAATTAACAAAATCAGAACTGAAAAGAGAGACATAACAACAGATCCTGAAGAAATCCAAAACACCATCAGATCCTTCTACAAAACTCAACAAAACTGGAAAACCTGGACGAAATGGACAAATTTCTGGACAGATACCAGGTACCAAAGTTGAATCAGGATCAAGTTGACCTTCTAAACAGTCCCATATCCCCTAAAGAAATAGAAGCAGTTATAAATAGTCTCCCAGCCAAAAAAAGCCCAGGACCAGACGGGTTTAGTGCAGAGTTCTATCAGACCTTCAAAGAAGATCTAATTCCAGTTCTGCACAAACTATTTCACAAGATAGAAGTAGAAGGTACTCTACCCAACTCATTTTATGAAGCCACAATTACTCTGATACCTAAACCACAGAAAGATCCAACAAAGATAGAGAACTTCAGACCAATTTCTCTTATGAATATCGATGCAAAAATCCTCAATAAAATTCTTGCTAACCGAATCCAAGAACACATTAAAGCAATCATCCATCCTGACCAAGTAGGTTTTATTCCAGGGATGCAGGGATGGTTTAATATATGAAAATCCATCAATGTAATCCATTATATAAACAAACTCAAAGACAAAAACCACATGATCATCTCGTTAGATGCAGAAAAAGCATTTGACAAGATCCAACACCCATTCATGATATAAGTTCTGGAAAGATCAGGAATTCAAGGCCCATACCTAAACATGATAAAAGCAATCTACAGCAAACCAGTAGCCAACATCAAAGTAAATGGAGAGAAGCTGGAAGCAATCCCACTGAAATCAGGGACTAGACAAGGCTGCCCACTTTCTCCCTACCTTTTCAACATAGTACTTGAAGTATTAGCCAGAGCAATTCGACAACAAAAGGAGATCAAGGGGATACAAATTGGAAAAGAGGAAGTCAAAATATCACTTTTTGCAGATGATATGATAGTATATATAAGTGACCCCAAAAATTCCACCAGAGAACTCCTAAACCTGATAAACAGCTTCGGTGCAGTAGCTGGATATAAAATAAACTCAAACAAGTCAATGGCCTTTCCCTAGACAAAGAATAAACAGGCTGAGAAAGAAATTAGGGAAACAACACCCTTCTCAATAGTCACAAATAATATAAAATATCTCGGTGTGACTCTAACTAAGGAAGTGAAAGATCTGTATGATAAAAACTTCAAGTCTCTGAAGAAAGAAATTAAAGAAGATCTCAGAAGATGGAAGGATCTCCCATGCTCATGGATTGGCAGGATCAACATTGTAAAAATGGCTACCTTGCCAAAAGCAATCTACAGATTCAATGCAATCCCCATCAAAATTCCAACTCAATTCTTCAACGAATTAGAAGGAGCAATTTGCAAATTCATCTGGAATAACAAAAAACCTAGGATAGCAAAAAGTCTTTTCTAGGATAAAAGAACCTCTGGTGGAATCACCATGCCTGACCTAAAGCTTTACTACAGAGCAATTGTGATAAAAACTGCATGGTACTGGTATAGAGACAGACAAGTAGACCAATGGAATAGAATTGAAGACCCAGAAATGAACCCACACACCTATGGTCACTTGATCTTCGACAAGGGAGCTAAAACCATCCAGTTGAAGAAAGACAGCATTTTCAACAATTGGTGCTGGCACAACTGGTTGTTATCATGTAGAAGAATGCCAATCGATCCATACTTATCTCCTTGTACTAAGGTCAAATCTAAGTGGATCAAGGAACTTCACTTAAAACCAGAGACACTGAAACTTATAGAGGAGAAAGTGGGAAAAAAGCCTTGAAGATATGGGCACAGGGGAAAAATTCCTGAACAGAACAGCAATGGCTTGTGCTGTAAGATGGAGAATTGACAAATGGGACCTAATGAAACTCCAAAGTTTCTGCAAGGCAAAAGACACCGTCAATAAGACAAAAAGACCACTAACAGATTGGGAAAGGATCTTTACCTATCCTAAATCAGATAGGGGACTAATATCCAACATATATAAAGAACTCAAGAAGGTGGACTTCAGAAAATCAAATAACCCCATTAAAAAATGGGGCTCAGAACTGAACAAAGAATTCTCGCCTGAGGAATACCGAATGGCAGAGAAGCACCTGAAAAAATGTTCAACATCCTTAATCATCAGGGAAATGCAAATCAAAACAACCCTGAGATTACACCTCATACCAGTCAGAATGGCTAAGATCAAAAATTCAGGTGACAGCAGATGCTGGTGTGGATGGGGAGAAAGAGGAACACTCCTCCATTGTTGGTGGGATTGTAGGCTTGTACAACCACTCTGGAAATCAGTCTGGCGGTTCCTCAGAAAATTGGACATAGTACTACCGGAGGATCCAGCAATACCTCTCCTGGGCATATATCCAGAAGATGCCCCAACTGGTAAGAAGGACACATGCTCCACTATGTTCATAGCAGCCTTATTTATAATAGCCAGAAGCTGGAAAGAACCCAGATGCCCCTCAACAGAGGAATGGATACAGAAAATGTGGTACATCTACACAATGGAGTACTACTCAGCTATTAAAAAGAATGAATTTATGAAATTCCTAGCCAAATGGATGGACCTGGAGGGCATCATCCTGAGTGAGGTAACACATTCACAAAGAAACTCACACAATATGTACTCACTGATAAGTGGATATTAGCCCAAAACCAGGATACCCAAGATATAAGATACAATTTCCTAAACACATGAAACTCAAGAAAAATGAAGACTGAAGTGTGGACACTATGCCCCTCCTTAGAAGTGGGAACAAAACACCCTTGGAAGGAGTTACAGAGACAATGTTTGTAGCTGAGATGAAAGGATGGACCATGTAGAGACTGCCATATCCAGTGATCCACCCCATAATCAGCATCCAAACGCTGACACCATTGCATACACTAGCAAGATTTTATCGAAAGGACCCAGATGTAGCTGTCTCTTGTGAGACTATGCCGGGGCCTAGCAAACACAGAAGTGGATGCTCACAGTCAGCTAATGGATGGATCACAGGGCTCCCAATGGAGGAGCTAGAGAAAGTACCCAAGGAGCTAAAGGGATCTGCAACCCTATAGGTGGAACAACATTATGAACTAACCAGTACCCCGGAGCTCTTGACTCTAGCTGCATATGTATCAAAAGATGATCTATTTGGCCATCACTGGAAAGAGAGGCCCATTGGACATGCAAACTTTATATGTCCCAGTACAGGGGAACGCCAGGGCCAAAAAGGGGGAGTGGGTGGGTAGGGGAGTGGGGGTGGGTGGGTATGGGGGGCTTTTGGTATAGCATTGGAAATGTAAATGAGCTAAATACCTAATAAAAATTAAAAAAAAAGAATAGGTTATATTGACTTGATAGTGGACACCTCTAATCCCAGATCTCAGGACAGGTGAATCTCTGTGTGCTCCAGGCCAGTCTGGTCTGCAGAGTAAGTTCCAGAACAGCCATGTCTACACAGAATAATTCTATGTCAAAATTCCTGATATATATATATATATAGATAGATAGATAGATAGATAGATAGATAGATAGATACATACATACATACATACATACATACATACATACATACACACATATTCATACACTTTAATAGGAAAATGAACTTTGTTTAATTATACAATTTGCTTATTTGGCATTTGCTATAAACCACCACAAGATCTTAGATTAGAATCATTTGTATGTGAATGCTTTCCATTCTAAAAAATAAAATAATAAAATAAAAGAGAAGGCATTACTTATAACATGTCACCATTTGCTTGCTACAAGGTTTTCACACAATCTCTTTTAACTTATATACAAAGAATTTACTAATGCAGATCAATGTACTAAGCATGAATGTATGACTAATAGTTATGATTTAAAAGTAGGCTCGAACATTCTGAAACTGCTTTGAAGACGTGTCTTTAGGACCAAAATTGTAAATATTATGTTTTAAAACCTTATCCATGTACCTAGAATTCTCTACATCCTTCCTTTTCTTCCAGTTATGCAAAGAAGGATTTCACCGTCTCTGTTTTGGAAGAGAATATGCTTGGAAAAAATCATAAATGTCAAGTTACATTTTATTGATCTTTAAGGAAGTTAGCCAGAATTTCAGTGTCTTACAGATATTTGCTGTCTGTTTAGCTTCAACAATCATACTACGCTCTAGAGTTGAAAATCAAAAATACTGGAAACACAAAAACGAATCAAAGTAACAAGCCCCACTATTAGAATCTGTTTATAGAGAACGGGACTTCCCTAAATAAGATCCTTCAGTAAGATGAAACCAATCGCCATTCAGTTCATAAAGTTCTGGTCGAAGCAGATGTGGAGAATTTTCTCCAGATTGAAAGATGATAGGCATAGAGTATATGTGGTCTTCTCTTACTCTAAGCTTTCTTATGCTTTTTTTCTGCATTATTGACTAGGGAAAAGTTCTAGGCTTTGATTTAGTTGTATTTCTGCCTTGCTTTTCCAAAGCCTATATTACAGATAATACATTGAGTAGATCTTTTGTGATTTTTTTCCCTAAAAGTTTGGGTGCTCTTGAGCCCCAGATATCATTCTCAAAACATAATTTTCTGCGATGATAACTAGACTGGACTTTGTGAGTCATTAATTCTTTCTGCGAAAAAGTTGGAGAGCTAGGTTTAACCAAATGATAGGTAGTCAAAAAAAAAAAAAAAAAAAAAAAAAGGAACAGGAACAAGAACAAGTCCATAAAAAGAGGCCAGGTCTGAGGCACTTCTTAATATTTTGAAATATTATACCTAGGCCAGCAGTAGCTTTAAGAAATATTCATTGCTTCCAAAAGAAGAAAAGCTTGTGATTTTTTTTTCTGTAAGAAAACCTTCCAATTTTCCCTTTTTTTTCTATAATTCCCTTTATGGAAATACCTGTAGGAAATGCTATTAGTGCATCGGCAGCAGGTTCCTATTTAGCAACTCTCTGCAGCAGTGCCATTATGTGTCAGCAGAAATGAACAGTCTGAACAAGATTCATTTTTAGAATCCTGCTAATGTAAGAGCTATGAGCAAAAAGAAAAGGGAATATGATGCAGTGGGGAAGGCCTGGGGAAACGAATCTCTTTCAGTGCAAGTTCACCTTGTATATAAAGAAACATATTAATGAAACATATTAATGAGAAGTAAAGGAGCAGCAGTCTGTACTTGGGGAAAACATCCCTTTTAAGGATCATAGAAAAGGTCAAACATAAAGGAAATATCGATAAGTTCATCCAAGTGTTCCTACAAAAATCTTAGGTTGTATAAAACCATTGCAACGCTTGAGTCTCAGGCCCGACTGAGCTCTCTAGCTGACTTCCTTTCTTGAGCTTGCCTTTCTTTGCCTTTTCGTTTCTCTATATCTGTTCTGTTTATGGAGAATTTTACCAAGAAATTCCTTTTGTTTTTGTAAACAAGTACCTATGAAAGATACTAACTACTGAAGTAAATCCACATGGTGCAAATTACAAAAATATGGAAGAAAGTTCTTAATTTTAAATCAATTTACCCTAAAGAAGTATGTCTCTCACTAAAAAAGAAAAAATAAAATCATAAATAAAATCAAGGGCTGGGATAGTAGTTAATAACAACCCTCTGTTTCTTAAAGGAGTGATTACCAGTTCCTATAGCTTTACAGGAGACCAAAGATTGGTTCTTGGCATCCACAATGGAAGGCTCACACTTCCTTATGTCCAACTATGGAAGCTATGACTCCCTCTTCTGTCAAAAAGTATTGCTTACATTTCAGTCAATTAGGAAATTTGAAGTTAATCAACAATTTGGTCTCTGTGTGTGTGTGTGTGTGTGTGTGTGTGTGTGTGTGTGTGTGTGTGTGTGTTTGTAGACACTCCTGTGGAGGACATTATCTTTCCTATTGTTTCATGCTCAATTGTACTTTGTGTGTCTCCCTGAACATGGAGGTAGGTTGGCATCTAATGTTCCTCAGCCCTCCTCCTATCTGCAGTCAGACATTCCTGGCATTGCAGGTCTACGTGATTATACCCAGCATTTTATGCGGGCTCAGGAGATTTCAACTCAGGCCCTCATGCTTGCACAGAAAGTCCTCTTATTGACTGAATTATGTACCCAGCTCCCAACAGTTGTTTTTGGTTATTTGTTTTTGTTTATCCTTATGAGTATTTTTGAGGTCAAAGAGAAGAAACTCAGAAGTTCATATTTTCCTTTAGCTTCTTCAATATCTTTTTTTTGTCATAGCTAATATGTATATGTTATTTCTACCTTTCATATCTTAGAAATACATATTTCATATCTTAGAGTAGTAGGTATTGAGTTTTCAGAAACCATGTAGATAAATGAATAGAGTGCTCTTTCCTCATAGTCAATATACCTGTAGAACAAAGAGGTAAAACCAAGTGTGAAGCAGTAAAGTTCTCTGGACCACAGCCAGTGGGGAAGCATGGGCTGGAGGCAGAACTACAGACACTCTCATGTCAAGAAGGCAAAGCCCTGTTGTTCCCCTATTACTAATTCAAAGTTTTAGGAAATGTTTCTTCAATGATACAGTGTCACCCCACCATGCATTAAGCATAATGTAGCATAGTTAAAATGTACATTTTAATTTATTCTTTCATGTTTAGTGTCTGATATTTTGTGTAAGGAATGTTGGAACTTTTATACTTGAAAAAATTCCATGTGAATTGATAAAAGGAAAAATATTATTTCATTTACAACTATGTTCTCTGCAGTTTTGTGTTTTCTAATTAAAAAATCTATTTGTACATTATTTTGCATATATGTCAAAATTTCATGATTCTTTAGAAAAGAAAAGTAATATTTGTGATAAATGTGGACTATTTTTTATTTTTCCTGCTTCTAGTGTGAATTTATGGGGAGTTTATATGAACAAATATCAATAAAGGAAATAGAAATCTACCATTTGAAAAATTAATGAAACATCCCATTTTTAAATCAATTTAGCCTAAGCAAATATTTGTAATGAGCAACAAATAATATTTAATGAACCAGAACTTGGATACAGTCCCATTGAAAATGAAAGTGTTGCCTTATGTTTTAATCACTCCACATTAAAACTTGAATTTAATAATGTGTTTTCTCTTTATACAGGGTTTCCTGGCATGTACAACACTCTGGATTGAGTCTCATTCCTATAAAGAGTGAAAGACATAAAACAAAGTAAGGGCAATACAAAGTAAGGAAATCTATAAAGAGAAAACAGACAATGTGAAAGAAGTGATTAGGATTGGGAACTACTGGTAAAATATGTGAATATGAGCTAGAAGTCAGCTGAAATGCCCCCGTGCAGTCAGGGGTATGTACTAAACACTTAGAACTTTCAAATATGTATCTCGAGACCAGATTAAGATCTTAAACTCTAAACCAGTTTACTTTTTAACTAATTTAAATCTCTAGTAGCTGTTATGTATAGGATTAAATATAATTACTAAAACTCTTTAGTACGCCTAAATCCATTATAAGTTTCTTTTCTTCAGTATACTCTATAAGCAAATGTTCACATAGAATTGACATTTGACTTTTAACCACTTCATAAGATTTTTATTCACTTCATAAATCAATCTCTTGTCTAGTTACATTGGTTTTGTAGTTGATTTCAGGTTATTATTTCATCTCAGAAAATATGTAACTATTTTCGATATTTGTTCCCTCAATCCCTCTTCTTCCTACGACCTTTCTGACACACTCCATCTAGTTCCCTTCAGTTTTTGAAACAGTCTCACTTTGATATTCATGTTACATATATGCACATAAAGTCTAAGGTTCAAAATGAGAAGAAATACATCATTATTTTGTGTCTGATTTGTTCAACTTAATAGGATGCTCACGATTTTCATCAATTATGCCTCACATTACAGAGTGCCTTTCTTTTATATGGATGATATGTTCATTTGTTGATGGAAACCTAAGCTAATTCTATACCTTGGCTATCATTATATATCAAGGAAGACTACAGGTTCAAACTAATTCCGTAGTTGTTCAAGTATTGCCCAATTCTTCCAGGAGTTTATAAGGGATTCTTTTTCTATGTTCATAGCAGCCTTATTTATAATAGCCAGAAGCTGAAAAGAACCCAGGTGTCCCTCAACAGAGGAATGGATACAGAAAATGTGGTACATTTACACAATGGAGTACTACTCAGCTATTAAAAAGAATGAATTTATGAAATTCCTAAGCAAATGGATGGACCTGGAGAATATCATGCTGAGTGAGGTAACCAAATCACAGAAGGACTCACATGATATGTACTCACTGATAAGTGGATATTAGCCCAGAAACTTAGAATACCCAAGATACAAGTTGCAAAATACATGAAACTCAAGAAGGAAGACCAAAGTGTGGTCACTTTGCCCCTTCTTAGAACTGGGAACAAAACACCCATGGAAGGAGTTACAGAGACAAAGTATGGAGTTCAGACGAAAGGATGGACCATCTAGAGACTGTCCCACCCAGGGATCCTTCCCATAATCAGCCTCCAAACGCAGACACCATTGCATATGCCAGCAAGATTTTGCTGAAAAGACCCTGATATAGCTGTCTCTTGTGAGGCTATGCCAGTGCCTGGCAAACACAAAAGTGGATGCTCACAGTCAGCTATTGGATTGGACACAGGGCCCCCAATGGAGGAGCTAGAAAATGTACCCAAGGAGTTAAAGTGGTCTGCAACCCTAAAGGTGAATATGAACTAACCAGTACCCCCAGAGCTCGTGTCTCTAGCTGCATATGTAGCAGAAGGTGGCCTAGTCAGCCATCATTGGGAAGAGAGGCCCCTTGGTCTTGCAATCTTTATATGCTTCAGCACAGGGGAACACCAGGGCCAAGAAGAGGGAGTTGGTGGGTAGGGGAGTGCCTGGGGAGGTTATGGGGGACTTTTGGGATAGCATTTGAAATGTAAATGAAGAAAATACCCAATTAAAAAACGTTAAAAATAAAGTCCACTCCTCAATATGAGAACCATACCCAGCACAAAGAAGCAAAGAATCTGTTGCTAGATATGTCATAAGCCATAGGAGACAACCCAATCTGCTATTTGAAAAAAAGGATTAAAATGATT